>NC_092402.1:5113137-5321089 GCF_030028105.1 Mobula birostris
GGTCCCAGACTCCTCCAATATAGGAAGCATCCTCTCCACATCCACTCTATCTGTGTCCTCTGGTCCGAGACTCCCCCACTATAGGAAACATCCTCTCCACATCCACCCTATCTGTGTCCTCTGGTCCTAGACTCCCCCACTATAGGAAACATCCTCTCCACATCCACTCTATCTGTGTCCTTTGGTCCTAGACTCCGCCACTATTTGAAACATGCTCTCCACATCCACTCTATCTGTGTCCTCTGGTCCTAGACTCCCCCACTATAGGAAACATCCTCTCCACATCCACTCTATCTGTGTCCTTTGGTCCTAGACTCCGCCACTATAGGAAACATCCTTTGGTCGCCGCCCGACCTGCTGAGTTCCTCCAGGATTTTGAGCGCATGACCAAACTTTTTCAGACTGACTGTGCCATGCAGACATGGTAAGACGGCCTACTCACTTCTTTCTTCCTTGAACACCGTCTTCTGTATAGTTGACTTGCTTGACACTTGGCCAGAAGACTGACCCCTGAAAAACAAAGGGGCAGAGTGTGACCTTGCACTACGGGAAGGGCGGGGAGTGGGAGGAGGTCAAGACTTCCAAATAAATATTGCCTGCCACAGAACCTTAGCACACATCTCACAGCACGTCACAGGCAAAGCCCACCCCACCATCGATCAGATCTACAAGGAAGAAAATAGCATCTGTCATCAGTGACCCCCACCACCCAGACCAGGCTCTCTTGCCATTGATACCATCAGGAAGGAGGTACAGAAGCCCCAAGACCCACACCAACAGGTTCAGGAATAGTTATTACCCCTCAACCATCAGGAAGGAGGCACAGGAGCCTCAAGACCCACACCACCAGCTTCAGGAACAGTTATTACCCCTCAACCATCAGGAAGGAGGTACAGATGCCTCAGGACCCACACCACCAGGTTCAGGAACAGTTATAGAAACCATAACCATCAGGAAGGAGGTGCAGGAGCCTCAGGTCCCACACCACCAGGTTCAGGAACAGCTATAACCCTCTCAACCAACAGGCTACTGAAGCAGGTTGAAGAACTTCACTCAGCCCAACTCTGAACTACAACTCTTCCACAACCTACAGGACTCACTTTCAAGGTCTCAACAACTCATGTTCTCGGTATTAATTTACTTTCACTCAACATTTGCACGACTTGCCCTCTTTTGTATATTGTACATTTTTTAATCAGACTTTGTTATGTAGAGTTTTTTATCTACTCGATTGTATTATTTTACTTCCTTCTCAACAGCTGAGTCTCTTCCCAGGGCAGAAATGGTAACATGAGGGGCCACACCTTTCAGGGGAGGAAAGTATGGGAGCGTTGTAAAAGGTTGCGTTTCTTTTTGACAGAGAGTGGTAGGCATTTGGAATGCCCTACAGGGGCAGTGGGAGAGGCATAAGCATTTAGGGAACTGAGGAATCTCTAAGATAGGGACAGGGATAATGGGAAAATGCAGGAGGGAAGGGTTGGATTGATCTTACAGAAGGTTAGAAGCTTGGCACAACTTTGTGGGCCGAAGGGCCTGTCCTGTTCTATGTTCAGGACTGGATTGTATTCAGGTTCGAGTCTGGCCTGGCGAGTTGCTTACCCGTAGCCGCCCAGCAGCCTGCGATAGGTCTCAATTTCCGCCTCCAGTCTGCTCTTTATGTTCAGGAGCCGCTGGTACTCCTGGCTCATGGACAGGATCTTGGCGCGGAGATCGCCCAAGTCCCCTTCCAGACCGTTGATGGTCATCTGCAGATTGGCCCTCTCGCCGGAGAAGCGCATGTCAACCTCGTTCAGGTTACCCTCCAGCGAGGCGATCTGAGGGCAAGAGGTGGACGGTGAGAGGGAGATTTCCAGTGACCGGGCTGCACCCACCCGAACTCCCGTCCTTCTACAGCCACGCGGTAGAGAGCATCTGAACAAACTGCATCACCGCTGGCACGGGAACTGCCCGGCAGCACACAGGAAGACTCGACAATGGGTAGTCAAAATTACCCAACTCTACACCGGCACCAGCCTACCCACCATCCGTATACAGAAAGGTGCGGAAACATCATTAAGGATCACACCCACCCCTGCTCCCGGACTGTGTGTCCCACTCCTGTCACGGTGGAAGATGTGTAGCATCCACGCCAGACCTCCAGACACAAAAATCAGTGACTTTCCAACAAGCAGTGAGGCTGATCAACACCTCCACCCAATAACCCACACCTTCACACACCCCAATCACCCACTGACCAACCCTTCCACACCCCACCATCACACACTGACCCACCCCTCCACACCTCCAATCACCCACAGACCCACCCCTCCACACCGCATTCACCCACTGACCCATCCCTCCACACCCCAAATCACCCACCGACCCACCCCTCCACACCCCATTCTCCCACTGACCCATCCCTCCACACCCCCAATCACCCACTGTCCCACACCTCCACACCCCCCAATCACCCACTGACCCACCCCTCCACACCCCAATCACCCACTGACCCACCCCTCCACACCCCCAATCATCCACTGACCCACCTGCCACACCCCCAATCACCCACTGAGTCACCCCTCCATACCCCCAATCACCACTGACCCACCCATCCACACCCCAATCACCCACTAACAAACCCCCTCCACACCCCCAATCACCCCCTGACCCACCCTCCACACCCCCCAATCACCCACTGACCCACCCTCCACCCCTCCACACACTCAATCTCCAACTGACTCATCCCTCCACAGTCCCAATCACCCACTGACCCCACCCTCCACACACCCAATCAACCCACTGACCCACCCCTCCACACACCAATCACCCACTGACCCACCCCTGCACACCCCCAATCACCCACTGACCCACCCCTCCACACCCCCAGTCACCCTCTGACCCATCCCTCCACACCCCCCAATCACCCACTGACCCACCCCTCCACACCCCAAATCACCACTACTTTATTAGTTGCTGTCAGAGTCACCTCATGTACAGACACTCCTGTACCCTGCGTCACTTTGCGGACATACAACCTTTGCGAATAATCAATCAATCAATCAATCAATAGCTGGGTGGCTGCCTGGCCTCCCCCCACCACCAGCCCAGCCCGGCGGGTTACTCACAATGCTTTGCATCGTGCTCAGCTCGGTCTCCAGCCCCTGACAGCTGTGCCTCAGTTCAGTTAGTCTGGATTTCTCCCCATCGATGGCACCCGATTTGATGCTGATCTCCTGTTGCACAGCCGCAAACTGAAACAGTTGAAAGTAAATTTATATTGTCAAACCAGACGTACCACACAACTACACTGTTAACGTCCATAACTTGACTGCGAAAGGTCCTGTTGGGGGGGTTGGGTGTCGTCGGACACGTGTCTAAAACCCCCACACTCCCCCATCCCGGGACCTACAGTAGCTCCAAAGACCTCACCCCGGGGAGAGGAAGGAAAAAATGGGATATACATCTGGGGACAACTTGAAAGACTGGGTCACAACATCCGGACTCTGGTGAGCGGCTGTCAGCTGCCGATCTGCAGTAGGGGTGATGGGCCCTCTGCGAGCTGAAGGGTTGTGGGAGCATTTGAATGATGGGGGTAAGTGAAGTCATCCCCTCTGATTCATGGTTGATGGTTGAGGGGTGATAACTGTTCCTGAACCTGGTGGTGAGGATCCTGAGACTCCTGTACCTGCTTCCTGATGGCTGAGGGGCAATAACTGTCCCTAACCTGGTGGTGTGGGTCCTGGGGCTCCTGTAGCTTCCTTCAGATGGTTGAGGGGTAAAAACTGTTCCTGAAACTGGTGGTGTGGGTCCTGGGGCTCTCGTACCTTTTCCCTGATGGCAGCAGTGAGACGAGAGCATGATCTTGTTATGAAGAATAGTGATAAAGCTTCCCAAGGAAGGAAATTGGGGGAGAATGGGGGAGGGGGAGTTTGAGGTATGGAGACCCTCAATGAAACCTGCAGAGTGAATAGACTTGCAACAGCGTAAATCCCTGGTTAGACCACTCTTGGAGAATTGTGGTTTCTTTTCTGTTCACCTCATTGCGGGAAGGATGCAGATGAGATTCACCAGGATGCTGTTTGGATTAGAGAGGGAACAGAGCAGATTTACCAGGAGCTGCCTGGATTAGAGAGGGTGCAGAGGAGATTCAGCAGGAAGCTGCCTGTATTAGACAGGGTGCAAAGGAGATTCACGAGTATGTTGCCTGGATTAGAGACGGTGCAGACGCGATTCACCAGGATGCTGCCTAGATTAGAGAGGGTGCAGAGGAGATTCAGCAGGACGCTGCCTGGATTAGAGAGGGTGCAGAGGAGATTTACCAGGATATTGCCTGGATTAGAGAGGGTGCAGAGGAGATTTGCGAGGATGCTGCCTGGATTTGAGGGGGTGCAGAGGAGATTTGCCAGGATGCTTCCTGGATTAGAGAGCATGTCTTATGATGATAGTGAGCTGGGATGTTTCTCTTCGGAGGTGAAGGACGATGAGAGTAGGCTTGACAGAATGTGCACAATGGTAAGTGGCACAGATCGAGTGGACAGCCAGAGATTTTTCTGCCCGGGTGGAAATGGCTAATACAAGGGGCATAATTTTAAGGTGACTGGCGGAGAGTGTAGGACGGGATGTCAGAGGCAACTTCTATCCGTCGGGATTGGTGGGTGCAAGGAATGTGTTACCAAGGGTGGTGGTAGAGGCAGATTTAGTAGGGACATGGAAGAAATTTATAGATTGATACATGGATGGAAGAAAAAATGGAGGAGGGATGAGTTAGATTGATATTGGTGTAGGTGAAAAGGTTGGCACAACTTCATGGGCTGAGTGCCCTGTATTCTGCTGTAATGTTCGATGTTTTGTTGGAAAAGCTATAGTTGCCTGCTCGCTGGTGGGGAAGGTAATGGATAATTTGATCATTTGGGAACCAGTGGGATGGTTAGGGAGGAAATGTTTCTTGAATTGGGGTGGTGGGACAGAGTCGAAAGTTTGGAGACAGGACGTTCCAGAGAATCGTCACCGTGTCTTCCACTCAAACAGCGCAGAAAGAAGCTGATCAGCCCAGTGGCTCCAGAGGGGCAAAGTAAACCAGGAAACATGGATGTGTAGGAATCTGATTTCTCTTATGCCTTGACAACTGATCGTGTGTCAAATGTTAATTTTAAATCTACCGAAGATGACACTGCAGGATTGAGTGAGGATCAGCTGTGAAGGGATAGAACCAGCATGATGGTCTGAATGTCCTCCTCCTTTCTGTGTGGGGCTTAAACCTGGAATTCTGAGGGTGACAGGTGCGAGGGCTAGGTGTTGAGTCATCGTGTGATGGTGCAGAGATCGGGGTGGGATGACACCGTAACGGCTGACAAGGTGCTAATACATCTTGTGGGGTGGGGTGGGGGGAGCTTCAGCCCGGGTAGTTGAATTCCAACGGTGTCTCTGAGGCAGCTGCTCATTCTGCCCAAGATCTCTGATTTCTCCAATTTGCTCCGGTATTCCAAAGACAGGGCAGTACGCAAGGGCTCAGGGTAAATTGCCCTCTGTCTAGATTCGGGTTGAGAGGAAAATTGGATGGGCCATTATGAATTGGGAGAGAAGATGCCACGGGCCGAATGGCCTGAATATGCCCCTATTCCCTGCGGTCACCTGGACGTGTGAACAGGTGGGTGGATGGGCCGCAGGGCTCGAAGGGACCAGGAGGGCCTGTTCGGCGCGGAATCTGGGAATAAGATCCCTGTTACCTGCTGCTTGTACCAATCGTCAGCCTCTGCCTTGTTCTGGTTGACCATGGCTTCATACTTCGCCCGAATGTCTCCAAGAACCTTGAGCAAGTCCACGGAGTCTTCAGCTGTGACATCGACAGAAACATTACCAGACATCTGGGACTTCAGGCTCCTGAGCTCCTGCAGGAAGGAAGAATACGTAGCGATTTCACCCTCTGATTCTCGGCAGTGACACGGAACAGAAACGACTCACAATGTTTGGGCAAATATGCCCATTGCTTACATCTTCGTGGTTTTTCCTGATGTAAATGAGCTCCTCCTTCAGGTTCTCAATCTCGGTCTCCAGCTGGCTCTTCATGAGGGTGAGGTTATCCAACATCGTGCGCAGACCATTGATATCGTTCTCAACGGACATCCTGATGGACAACTCAGTTTCAAACCTATCGAGATGGGAAAAGAGCAGGACATTTTGGTCATCGGTGGCTAGGGCTGAAGTCGTTAAGCTTTTCCTGCACCAAACTATACAAGATATCTGGGCCTGCACTCACAGGAATTCAGAAGAATGAGGGGTGACTTCATTTAAACGCATCGAATGGTGAAAGGCCGAGATAGAGTGGATGAGGAGAGGATGTTTCTTATCGGGGAGGAGTCTAGGATCAGAGGACACAGATAGACTGGATGTGGAGAGGATGTTTCCTATAGTGGGGGAGTCTAGGACTAGATGACACAAATAGAGTGGATGTGGAGAGGATGTTTCTTATAGTGGGGGAGTCTAAGACCAGAGGACACAGATGGAGTGGATGTGGAGAGGATGTTTCCTATAGTGGGGGAGTCTAGGACCAGAGGGCACAGATAGAGTGGATGTGGAGAGGATGTTTCCTATAGTGGGGGAGTCTAGGACTAGAAGACACAGACAGAGTGGATGTGGAGAGGATGTTTCCTACAGTGGGGGAGTCTAGGACCAGAGGACACAGATAGAGTGGATGTGGAGAGGATGTTTCCTATATTGGGGGAGTCTAGGATCAGAGGACACAGATAGAGTGGATGTGGAGAGGATGTTTCCTATAGTGGGGGAGTATAGGAGCAGAGGGCATGGGCTCAGAATACAGGAGCATCCTTTTGGATGGGAGATGAGCCCCCCATTTCTATCCTGTTTTCCACCCCTATGCTTGGACGAAGAACAAAAACATTTGCTCCAGAGGGGCTCACGGTGAAGCATTAAAAAATATGGGATCCAGAGGGGTACAGCACTGGAAATGAAGTCGGTGGTTTGAGCGGAGATTGGTCGACAACCCCTTTGTTAACTCATTACATGCCAAACCTCTGAATTCGCTGCATACTATAACAGAGAGGCAGGAAAGCTGTTAGAATCTGGAGCAAAAAGAAACACAAGGTGCTGGTCAAGCAGCATCTGTGGAGGAAGTTTTATGTTAACGATAGTCTATGTCATTTTCAACCACACAAGACACTCTGCAGATATTGTAAATGCAGAGCAAACCACACACACAGAATGCTGGACAAACTCAACAAGTTGGGAGGCATCTGTGGAGAGGAATAAAGAGTTTTGATTTCTCTCCATAGATGCTGATTGACTTGCTGAGTTCCTCCAGGAGAGACAGTGCAGTATGTGTCTGTCTGTCTGTGAGCCGATGCATGTCTGAGCGCCTGTGTCTGCTCTTCTCTGTTCCCAAGAGGGGGAAAAGGAAACTTCCAATTGTTAGATTGAGATCTCTGTCAGTGTTTCACATGCCAAGTTTGTTCGGATACCAGTGTCACTGGAAAGGGTGAGCCTTTTATAATATTATTCCAGTTTTTTTTTTGCGGGGGGGAGGGAGGGGGAGAATACGGTGGGTCTACTTCCCGTTTCTTTGCCCCACACTCCAGTCCAGTAGCTGGCGGTAATGGACCTTATTCTGGTCCGCCAGTCGCCATTAAACTTCCGGAGAAGAAGACGACGACCTGGAGGACTCAGTTGGTCCATTGTCCGCCCTTCAGCGGAAGGGAGAGGGGCCGGAGGAGGCAGACGCGGTCAGTTGGACCCCTATACTCGCATCGGCCGGCTCGGTACTAACTTGGCTTTGAAGTCTTCCGCCGCCAGTTTGGAGTTGTCCACCTGGAGCATGATTCCGGAGTTGGCCAGGATCAAGTCGTTGATCTGTGGGAGACAGGAGGTGGAAGTGTACCAGATGGAGCAAGGGGGACGTGGGGAACCACAGGCACACCGTCCCGCCCGCTTCTGGTTTGCAAGGTTAAACTTAAACCCCTCAACCCCTACCTCTCTCCTCCCAGCCCCCGTCTATCTCAAGGCTACCTCTTCCTCCACCAGCCCCTCCCTCCTCCACCCTGCCCTCCCCTCCGCCCTCTCCACCAGCCCCTCCCACTCTCTCTCTGTCTCCTCCACCCCGCCCGTCCCCCTTTCGCCTTCGATCCCCTTTTCCACGTGGATTTTCCCGGTTTCTTCCCGCATCGCACAGGCGTGAATCGACGGCCCGCTACGTTGACCCGTTTCGATGGCCGTGCGAGAAGTAAAGTCAATCCTTCACCCCCCTGCCCCGGCCCTTCCCCATTCCTTCCCTCGCACCTAACGTTCTCCTCTCTGCGGAGGGCACGGCCTCAGACCAGAGGATAGAGGCGAGGAGGAATTTCTTTGGTCGGGGTTGGTGGCGAATGTGTAGAACTCGTTTACTACGGGCGGCCGCAGACAGGTTGGGTAGTCTTCAAGCGGGTGGTCCTCAGGGGCGGCGAGGCGCCCCTTTCCCTCCGCCAGCCCGCGGGGTCACCCTTGGGCAAGGTGGTTAGCCCACCTTGCCCCCTCCCCACATCCACCGTGTCCACATGAAACCGTGAGATCAGGTGGTGGACGGTCGAATGAGCAGTCGATGCCGGTCACAAGTCCTGGTGATGTGACCACTGACGCCAGGCAGACAATCTCTGAAGAGTATTGGTACTGGCCGGGGGTGGGGTTAGGGGCGCCCATCTCGTAAAGGCAATGGCCAACCACCTCTGTAACTTCGCCAAGATTCATTTGAGAGGGACAGAAGATTAGCCAGACTGGAATGGCGGCCCACACTCGATGGGCTGAATGGCCCCGTTCTGGTCGGGTGTCTAATGGCCAACCTCCTCGCACCCTGACATCTCCCCGCCTCCCCCGGCACACACACACACACTCACACACACACACATACACACACACACAACACACACACACACACACACACACACACACACACACACACACACCACACAAACACACGCACACAAGCACACACACACACACACACACACACACACACACACACACACACACACCACACAAACACACGCACACAAGCACACACACACACACACACACACACACACACAGACTCACTCACACACACACACACACACACACACACACACACACACACACACACACACACACACACACACACTGACAATCACTGGGGGGAATGGGAGTTGCTTTTTCCGGGCTCTTACCTGGTCGCGAAGGCCCTTGATGGTGGCCCAGCACTCGCTGTAGTCGCGGGTGGTGGGACCCGCCTGTTGGTAGTACTCCCGGATCTGAAGCTCCAGTTCGGCGTTGGACTTCTCCAGGGAGCGCACCTGGTCCAGGTACGTCGCCAGCCGGTCGTTCAGGCCCTGCATGGTCTGCTTCTCGTTCAGCAAGGCGGCGGAGGAGATGCTGTACCCGCCGCCGGACGCGCTGCTGAACCTGCCGCCGAACCCAATGCTTAACCCGCTGCCGAACCCGCCGCCGGATCCGTACACCATGCCGGCGCCCAGGGCTGAGCCCAGGCCGTAGCTGGAGGCTCGGCTCTGGCCGAAGCCGTACATACTGCCTCCCCGCATGCTTGAGGAGACCCCGGACATGCTGCGGGACCCCCAGCTCTGACCGCCGCTGCTGCTGCTTCTGAAGCTGGTCTGCATCTTGTTCCTCAGGCCTTACACCGAGCCACTGGTGTGCGGCCACCTCCTTCTCGCCTCTTTATATCCTCATCCCGAGCCGGGCCACCGCCCAGAGAGAGAGAGGGAGTTAAAAAAAAAGCGCTGGGCGTGGAGCGGGACCGCCGCCTGGGGCTCCTTGGAGGGTCTCGAGTTACGGGGGACACACCCAGAGTCCGGAACCCACGATCCCGCCGCCTCCCACGGCCGCGGAGCAGATCTGATCCATTCTGGAGGAGAGAGAGACAGAAAGTTTCTCCAAATTTAATTGTTCAAGTGCAAATGTGTAATTGTCGTTCAACCACTCTTCCGAAATCAGCCAAGCCCACAGCGTTCCTCCGGGACCCGGGGGCGCAAAACAGGTTACCGACACGTACACAGCATAAAGTTAACGACGGCGGGAAAGCACACGGTTATAACATACAATGATATATTTAAAAATAATGACTGGTGTGGGGTTTGGTTCAACATTAATCGATCCCTGTAGCAGTGCCGGTGAAGGTGCCAGTAACAGCGGGGAAACCCGCCCTCGTTCTCAGTCCCTGCGAGTCAGTCGGGTGTATTGGATTTCAGAGAGAGATTTCAGACAGCGAGCTGAGGGTCAGCGGATTTACAACGGTGGGAGTGTCGGGGGAGCGAGGAGGGAGGGAGACAACTGTGTTGATGTCTTCCGCTTCTGTAGTGGGAGGGGCCGAGTTGAGTGAGGAAGACCCCCTCCCAAGTATTGCCGTAGCCCTTTTCTCACTGTTACCGTCAGGGAGGAGGTACAGAAGCCTGAAGACACACGCTCAGCGATTCAGAAACAAATTTCAGGACACATGCCGGCGATAATAAAGTGATTCTGAATGGCAAATGGGCTCTTGGCTTTAAATAATCCCAGTCATTCAACACCACTTTCAACAGTGAGTTCCCAGCGGTGAGGGAGCTGGTTCTGCAGCGTGCTTTGGAGAGCGGGTTGGGGTGGGGGAACGAAGGAGGAAGGGCATGGCGAGACACTGAAGGTGTCGCGGTCACACAGCGCAGACTCCAGTTGGTGACGGCGACTTGGTCCGCTGGACCCGGACTACCGAGGTCGGGAGTGGGGAATTGTCCCAGCGCAACGGCTCCCCCCCCCCACTTTTAAAAACTACCCCGCACAGGTTCCACTCTGTCATTGGATTCTTCAGAAAGCCTACAGAACACCACTTAACGCGTTCAGTATGAATGTGAGACGGAGAAGGCTTTTCAGGGTCTATTCTTGTCCTGGTGAGGGGTCTCGGCCCGAAACGTCGACTGTGCATTCCTCTCCATAGATTCTGTCTGACTTGCTGAGTTCATCCAGCATTTTGTGTGTGTTATTCTTGTAAAGTTTCAAATGATGAATTAAGTGTACTTTAATTAAAAATAGTTGTGGGATGTAACAACGACGGGAGGTCAGGGAGAGGAACGGACAAGGAACCAGCGTTTAAAGGGCGAAAGACTTTTCCCGGCAGAAACCCAGTGTGAGTGTGGGGGAGGGAGAGGGTGTGGGGAGACGCAGCTCCCGTCCCGTTGATAGTGGATGTACGGTCAGTTGTTAATTTTAAAACGGGTCACCGGCACATTTTGTTGAGAGGAGGCGGGAGGAGATCTGTCGGCCAGTTCGGTTCCTTCAGGTTGTCAGAGCCGGGGGTGGGAGTGGTGACAAGCCCCCTTTATGGATTAAATGCTCCCAATGGCTTTCCTCTCAAACAGCCTCTGACAACCAAGTCATCTCCCGGCCTTCACGTGTGGTTTAGCTACTAAGCCCGGCGGAACCGTGTCTACCGACAGGAGAAGGGACAAAGGCGGTTTATCGGCGCCTTAAAACAAGTTGCTCCGGCAGATGGGGCTCGTCAGCCGCTGTTGGCAGCTCACCTTGGAGAAAGAAAACTCTGATCTCAAATCTCCCGCTGTCTTGCGGCTGTACCCAATGATGGGACGGCTTCGGAAGTAAACCCCGAGGGGAAAAATCCGGAGCTGGAGACCTACGCTGACGGGCGACCCCTGCGGCGCTGCGGGGGCCAGGGTGTATCGGTCTCTGCCGCTCCTGCGTGGAGAGACGGGGAGCCTGGCGCACCGACAGCAGATCAGCCCTGGCTCGCGTACTGGCGTGTCACGTAGACAGCCGGGGGACGCAACATTCATGGGCGACCCCGAGCGACAGTTCTTCAGAGTGTGGGTGCTCCGTCAACCGGGACTACGGCTAATGGTAGTAACCCACCCCCCACCACACACTCTGGGAGGATGCAGTCGCACACATAATTCTCCCCTCCCGCCGCCCGCCGCTGCCACAGCGTCCCGATCTGCTGAACTACAAGTCCCAAAGCCTCCAGCGATAATGATACTGCTTTTGACAAAGTAAAATAAGAACTGAACTGACAAATTACCAAAAAAAACAATCATTATGTAACCACGAATGCCCTCAGATTAACACTTCCTGGGACGGGCACAGGCACAGTTCAGTGGCAAGCGTCACTTACCAAAGTCTTGTTTTAAAATACAAACTCACAAAAGACACCACACCTTGCTATAATTACAAGCCTGATCCAGATTTAGAGTCAGAATCTGGCAAATTATATTGTGACCAATCAGTTATTACAGATAGGACAATCCATAGTAACTGTCTGTATATGATATTACAGGATAAACTAGCAAGAAGAACTTGTTTAATAGATATAGCCATTCCAAGCACACATAACATACAGAAATCAATCAGTGAAAAACACCAGAAATATAGTGAATTAAAAGAGGAAATTGAAAGGCTATGGAATATGAACAGGATATACATTGTCCCAGTAGTAATAACTCCAACTGATATCATCCCAAAGTCACTACGCAATAGCATTAAACAGTTATGGCCACATAATAATATCCATAAAATCTTCAGAAAGCCAAAATACTAAACACCACTAGAATAGTCTGAAAGTTCATCGCAATTCACAAATGAGTGTACTTGTCTGTGCCCTTAACTCAGCTTTTACCAACCTGAGCTGAGAAAGAAAACAAACAACCTTGTTATGGAGCACGCTCCCTACAGATGATGTAGTTCACCGTGTTTCACAATGTGATAAGGTACAAACATTGAAATAAAAGAGAAAAAGCGGTTATCTAAAGGCAAGGTTAAATAAATCAGAATCAGGTCTAATATTACCGGCATATGTTGTGAAATTAACTTAGCGGCAGCAGTACAATGCAATACATGATAATATAGAAAAAATAAATAACTGAATTGCAGTGAGTATATATATATGTATATTAAGTAGTTAAATTAAAAATAGCATAAAAACAGAAATAATAAAAATAGTGAGTTAGTATTCATAGGTTCACTGTCTATTCAGAAATTGAACGGCAGAGGGGAAGAAGCTGTTCCTGAATCGTTGAGTGTGTGTCTTCAGGCTCCTGTACCTGCTGCCTGATGGAAGAGGAGAAGAAGCTGTTCCTGAATCGTTGAGTGTGTGTCTTCAGGCTCCTGTACCTGCTGCCTGATGGCAGAGGGGAAGAAGCTGTTCCTGAATCGTTGAGTGTGTGTCTTCAGGCTCCTGTACCTCCTCCCTGATGGCAGAGGGGAAGAAGTTGTTCCTGAATTGTTCAGTGTGTGTCTTCAGGCTCCTGTACCACCTGCCTAATAGCAGAGGGGAAGAAGCTGTTCCTGAATCGTTGAGTGTGTGTCTTCAGGCTCCTGTACCTGCTGCCTGATGGAACAGGGGAAGAAGCTGTTCCTGAATCGTTGAGTGTGTGTCTTCAGGCTCCTGTACCTCCTCCCTGATGGCAGAGGGGAAGAAGTTGTTCCTGAATTGTTCAGTGTGTGTCTTCAGGCTCCTGTACCACCTGCCTGATAGCAGAGGGGAAGAAGCTGTTCCTGAATCGTTGAGTGTGTGTCTTCAGGCTCCTGTACCTCCTCCGTGATGGCACAGGGGAAGAAGCTGTTGCTGAATCGCTGAGTGTGTGTCTTCAGGCTCCTGTACCTCCTCCCTGATGGCAGAGGGGAAGAAGCTGTTCCTGAATCGCTGAGTGTGTGTCTTCAGGCTCCTGTACCTCCTCCCTGATGGCAGAGGGGAAGAAGCTGTTCCTGAATCGCTGAGTGTGTGTCTTCAGGCTCCTGTACCACCTGCCTAATAGCAGAGGGGAAGAAGTTGTTCCTGAATCGTTGAGTGTGTGTCTTCAGGCTCCTGTACCTCCTCCCTGATGGCAGAGGGGAAGAAGCTGTTCCTGAATCGCTGAGTGTGTGTCTTCAGGCTCCTGTACCTCCTCCGTGATGGCACAGGGGAAGAAGCTGTACCTGACGCACTGCTTGATTAATTTAATACACGGTGGGCTCTATTTAACCGATCCGAACAACTATCCAAGAGCTAACACTAATTGGGAAAATTGCCGGGATTACCGTCGTTGATCTGGGGCACTATGCCACTTAATTAGGACAGGATACTATTTCTGATCAGTTTCTAACTACCGTCAGTCCTGTGGCTGTTAGAAGCGACACGGTGCTTAGAGCGAACTGTTCTTCAATTGTCTACGTTTGTGTTCAAAAACACGTGATTTTTGTCACCGATGGTTTGCAAGAAACAAGCAGTAGATCATCAGGAACTGTTTCACTCACCGCGGTTCCGCTACTACAACAGGTTAGGAGCTACCAAGAATTTGAAGGTATCAACAACCATCTCGAATGTTACAATGAGAATGAAGAGTTGGAGGAGATAATCGCAAAAACCAGATGAGGAGGAGAAGATGGCGGCACGACGGCAGCCCACGCGGCCACTTCGGGGACGATGTCTGTCATCTGTCAAGTAGGGGACCGTGCACAATCCTGATTTGATGGAGATGGACGTGAGAGTACAGGAGGAACATCTGGGAAACTTCTGAAATGCCCGCTTCGCTGCCGCTGCTACTACTGTGTGGTAACCGGAATCTCCGGAGCTGAAGGCCCCAAAATCCTCGGCTTTGTGTATTTCAGCGGCCGGGACGAGGTTGAAGGAGCTCGGCAGAGGATAGCACTCGGGAGGCTGTATCGGAGGAGCTGGTCGGATCCTTGAAGCTTTCGGACGGATGGACTCAGTGTCGGCTGGGGTCGGCTGCTTCCAAGGCATCAACAAGTTGACGGTGCCTGGAGGTTTATGGCAGGGAGTTTCTCCCTTTTGCCGCCTACTATCGGGGACTCGGGAGTCGATCGACTCGGGACTTTGAGACTTTTTTTTACTGTGCCCATGGTTTGTCCTTCATCAAATTATGGTATTGCTTTGCACTGTTGTAACTATATGTTATAATTATGTGGTTCTGTCAGTGTTAGTCGTTGGTTTGTCCTGTTTTCTGTGATATCACTCTGGAGAAACATTGTATCATTTCTTAAAGCATGTATGCATTTCTAAATGACAATAAAAGAGGACTGAGTGTTCTCATAATCCAGACAAACATTGTCTGAAGGCAGCTCATTATATGCACTGATTTGCTTCATCAAGAACACAACGCAGATGAATTTCCCCGTCAATAATTGTTGAAACAAATACACAGTTTTGCAGTACTGCTGTAGGATTGGTGGTGTTCTAATTGGTTCTGTATTTCATTTAAAAACATAGTTTGTCTTTTCATGCCCCTTTAACGATTTCCATGAAACTTCAGCTAATTGCGGCAGTCGCTTAATTGGGCCAAGATGTACTGGTCCCGATGGGTCCAAATTAACTTGAATCCCCTGTATTTCTTAAAGTAATTTATAGTTTGCTTCTATATTGCACTGCACTGCTGTCGCAAAAGAGCAAATTTCATATTAAACCCAATTCTGATTCTGTTAAATTCCAGGCACCTCTCAGAACTGGAAAATATCCCGAATCCCCTTTGCTGACCATTGGAGGGTTCCAGCACAGAAGGGGACACCAGACATGTAAAGGCCACCCTTGTTCATCTGACCTAAGTCAAGGACTGGCCAGCAATGATGCACACCCAGAGGCCAGTATACGAGGTACTTCCTGAGCCTAATAAAGTGGCTCCCTTTCTGAAGCACTGCTGCTTGAAGATGTCCTGTGTACTATGGAGGCTAGTGCCCGTGATGGAGCTGACTGAGTTTAGAATTGTCTGCATCTTATTTCAATCCTGTGCAGTGACTTCTCCTCATCCCATACCAGACGGTGATGTAGCCAATCAGAATGTTCGGCGTGAAAGATTCAAGTGTTTTTGGTGGCGGACGAAATCCCCCGCAACCTCGATAACCCTGCCAGAGTTGACGCGCATCCAATTTCGTCTCCAACCCCACTTGGAATTGTTCCTTAGCTCTGGAAGTAGCCCTCTGCAGGCTGGACCTGCAGGTCCCGTATCCCCTTCCGGTGGTCTCTTCAATTTAAACGGTCTCCCTCAAAAGATAATTGGCAGCTCAGCATCGTTTGAACTTTGCTCCTGATCTCTGAAATTCATTCCTTAAACCATAACTGATGCAGACTCATTGACACTTTTAAACACTAGCTCTGAACCAATTTATTTAACCTTCACTAAAGTATTTTTTGTCATTTCTTTCCATGTATATTGCTTTTCTCTTTTCTGAAATCCTATTTTCATGTTTGTACCTCATCCCATTGTGAAGCATGTCGAATTACACCATCTGTAGGAATAGTGCTCTATAATAAATGTACTGTTATTGCTTTTTATTTTCTCTCAGCTCACGTTGGTACAGGAGCCTGAAGACACACAGTCAATGATTCAGGAACAGCTTCTGCTCTCTTTTAGCACTACGTTTTATATATACACATACACACATACAAACACACACACACACACACACACACACATATATTTATATATAGGCATATTTTTCAAAAACCCACTGACCCAACTCTCCACACGCCCAATCACACAGTGACCCACCCCTCAACACCACCAAACACCCACTGACCCACCCCTCCACCCCGACGATCACCCACTGACCCACCCCTCCACACCCCGAATCACACACTGACCCAACCCTCAACACTCCCCCATTAACCCACTGACCTACACCTCCACACCCACAACAAACCAGTGACCCACCCCTCCACACCCGCGATCACCCACTGACCCACCAATACACACCCCCAATCACCCAACGACCCACCACTCCACACTCCCAATCACCAACGACCCACCACTCCACACCCCCAATGACCCACAGACACATCCCTCCACACCCCCAATCACCCACTGACCCACCCCTCCACACCCCCGATCACACAATGACCAACCCCACCACACCCCCAATCACCCACTAACCCACTCCTCCACATTCCCAATCACCCACTGACACACCCCTCCACACCCACAATCACCCACTAACCCACCCCTCCACATCCACAATCACCTGCTGACCCACCCCTCCACAAGCACGATCACCAATTGACCCACCCCTCCACACCCCCATTCACCCACTGACCCACCACTCCACACCACCAATCACCGACCGACCCACCCCTCCACACCCCCAATAACCGACCGACCCAGCCCTCCACACCCCCGATCACCCAATGACCCACACCTCCACACCCACAATCACCCACTGACCCACCCCTCCACACCCTCAATCACACACTGACACAACCCTCCACACCCACAATCACCCGCTGACCCACCCCTTCACAACCCCGATCACCCATTGACCCAGCCCTCCACACCCCTTATCACCCACTGACCCAACCCTCCACACCCCAAATCACCCACTGACCCACGTCCACACCCCCAATCACCCACTGACCCACCCCTCCACACCCCTGATCACACATTGACCAACCCCTCCACATCCCCAATCACCCAGTAACCCAACCCTCCACACCCGCAATCACCCACTGACCCATCCCTCCACATCCCATCACCCACCGTCCAACCCCTCCATACCCCTAATCACCCACCGACCCATCCCTCCACACCACCAATCACCCACTGACCTACCTCTCCACATCCCCAATCACCCACTGACCCACCCCTCCACACCCCAAATCACCCACTGACCCACGTCCACACCCCCAATCACCCACTGACCCACCCCTCCACACCCCCAATCACCCACTGACCCACCCCTCCACACCCCTGATCACACATTGACCAACCCCTCCACATCCCCAATCACCCAGTAACCCAACCCACCACACCCGCAATCACCCACTTACCCATCCCTCCACATCCCATCACCCACCGTCCAACCCCTCCGTACCCCTAATCACCCACCGACCCATCCCTCCACACCACCAATCACCCACTGACCCACCCCTCCACACACACACACCCACCGTCCCAACCCTCCACAGACACAAACACCCACTGACCCACCCTTCCACACCCACAATCACCCACAGACCCACCCCTCCACACCCCCAATGACCCATTTACCCACGCCTCCACACACCTAATCACCGACTGATCCACCCCTCTACATCCCATCACCCACCGACCCACCCCTCCGTACCCCGAATCACCCTCTGACCCAACCCTCCACACAACCAATCACCCACTGACACACCCCTCCACACCACCAATCACCCAATGACCCACCCCTCCACACCCCCGATCACCCATTGACCCAACCCTCCACACCCCCAATCACCCACCGACCCACCCCTCCACACCACCGGTCACCCATTGACCGACCCCTCCACACCCACAATCACCCACTGACCTACCACTCCACACCCCCGATCACCCGTTAACCCACCCCTCCACACTCCCAATCACCCACTGACCCAACCATGCACACCGGGAATCAGCCACTGACCCACCCCTCCACACCACCAATCACCCACCGACCCACCCTTCCAAATCCCAAATCACCCACTGACCCACCCCTCCACACCACCAATCACCCAATGACCTACCTCTCCACACCCCCAATCACCCAATGACCCACCCCTCCACACACCCACCCACTGACCCACCCCTCCACACACTCAATCACCCGCTGACCCACCCCTCCACAGCCCTAATCACCAACTGACCCACCCCTCCACACACGCACACCCACTGACCCAACCCTCCACAGACCCAATCACCCACTGACCCACCCATCCACACCCTCAGGCACCTACTGACGCACCATTCCACAGCCGCAATCACCCACTGAATCACCCTTCTATACCCTTAACCACACACTGACCGTGCACTCCACAGTCCCAATCACCCCCTGACCCACCCCTCCACACCCCCGACAACCCATTGACACACCCCTCCAAACCACCAATCACCCACCAACCCAATCCTCCACACCCAAATCACCCACCGACCCACCAATCCACACCCGCAATAACCCACCAAAGAACCCCTCCACATCCCCAATCACCGACTGCCCCACCCCTCCACACCCCCAATCACCCGCTGCCCCACCCCTGCACACCCCCAATCACCAACTGACCCACCCCTCCACACCCCCAATCACCCGAGACCCAGCAATTCTCACCCCCAATCACCCACCGATCCGCGCCTCCACACCCCCAATCACCCACTGACCCACCCCTCCACACCCCCAATCACCCACTGACCCACCCCTCCACACCCCGAATCACCCACTGACCCAGCCCTCCACACACCCAATCACGCACTGACCCACCCCTCCACACCCCCAATCACCCACCGACCCACCCCTCCACACCCCCAATCACCCACTGACCCACCCCTCCACACTCCCAATCACCCACTGCCCACCGTCCACAGTCCCAATCACCCACTGACACACCCCTCCAAACCGCCAATCACCCACTGACCCACCCCTCCACACCCCCAATCACCCACTGACACACCCCTCCACACCCCCAATCACCCAATGACCCACCCCTCCACACCCCCAATCACCCACTGACACACCCCTCCGCACCCCAATCACCCACTGACCCACCCCTCCACACTCCCAATCACCCACTGCCCACCGTCCACAGTCCCAATCACACACTGACCCACCCCTCCAAACCACCAATCACCCACTGACCCACCCCTCCACACCCCCAATCACCCACTGACACACACCTCCATACCCCCAATCACACATTGACCCACTCCACCACACCCCGAATCACCCACGGACCCAACACTCCACACGCGCAGTCACCCTCTGACCCACCACTCCCCTCCCCCAATCACCCACTGACCCAGCAATTCTCACCCCCAATCACCTACCGACCCGCGCCTCCACACTCCCAATCACCCACTGCCCACCCGTCCACAGTCCAAATCACCTACTGACACACCCCTCCACACCCCCAATCACCCAACGACTCACCCTCAACATCCCCAATCACTCACTGACCCACCCCTCCACACCCCCAATCACCCACTGACACACCCCTCCACACCCCCAATCACACATTGACCCACCCCACCACAACCCCAATCACACACTGACCCAGCCCTCCATACCCCTGATCACCCATTGACACACCCCACCACATCCCCAATCACCCACTGACCCAACCCTCCACACACGCAGTCACCCTCTGACCCACCACTCCACACCCCCAATCACCCAACGACCCACCCCTCCACACCGCCAATCACTCACTGACCCACCCAACCACACCCCCAATCACACACTGACCCAGCCCTCCATACCCCTGATCACCCATTGACCCATCCCTCCACACCCCCAATCACCCACTGATCCCCCCCTCTACAACCCCAATCACCCACTGACCCACCCCTCCACACACCCACACACTAACCCAACCCTCCACACCTCCAAACACCCACCAAATCAACGCTCCGCACTTCAATCAGCCACTGATCCACCCCTCCACACCACCAATCACCCACTGACTCTCCTCTCCAAACCCCCAATCACCCACTGACCCATCCCTCCACAACCCCAATCACCCACTGACCCACCCCTCCACACACCCACACACCGACCCACCCTTCCACGACCCCAATCACACACTGACCCACCCATCCACACCCACAATAACCCACCAAACAACCCCTCCACACCCCCAATCACCCACTGACCCACCCCTCCATACCCCCAATCACCCACTGACACACCCCTCCACACCCCCAATCTCCCACTGACCCAGCCCTCCACACCCCCAATCACCCACTGACCCACCTCTCCACACCCCCAATCTCCCACTGACCCAGCCCTCCACACCCCCAATCATTCACCGATCCAGCCCTCCACACTCCCAATCACCCAATGACCCATCCGTCCACACACCCACTCACTGACCCACCCCTCCAGACACCCAATCACCCGCTGGACCCGGACTGCCGAGGTCGGGTGTGGGGAATTGTCCCGGCGCAACGGCCCTGCCCCCCCCCCAGTTTTAAAAACTCCCCCGCACAGGTTCCACTCTGCCATTGGATTCTTCCGAAAGCCAACAGAACAGTACTTAACGCGTTCAGTATGGATGTGAGATGGAGAAGGCTTTTCAGGGTCTGTGCTTATCCTGGTGAGGGGTCTCGGCCCGAAACGTCGACTGTGTATTCTTCTCCATAGAAGCTGCCTGACCTGCTGAGTTACTCCAGCGTTTTGTGTGTGTTATTCTTGTAAAGTTTCAAATGATGAATGAGGTGTACTTTAATTAAAAATAGTTTGGGGATGTAACAACGCCGGGAGGTCAGGGAGAGGGACGGCCAAGGAACCAGCGCTTAAAGGGCGAAAAAGTTTTCCCGGCAGAGACCCAGTGTGGGTGTGGGGGAGGCAGAGGGTGTGGGGCGACGCAGCTCCCGTCCCGTTGATAGTGGATGTACGGTCAGTTGTTAATTTTAAAACGTGTCATCGGCACATTTTGTTGAGAGGAGGCGTGAGGAGATATCTCGGCCAGTTCGGTTCCTTCAGGTTGTCAGAGCCGGGGGTGAGAGTGGGGACAAGCTCCCATTATCGATTAAATGCTCCCAATGGCGTGCGTCTCAAATACCCTCTGACAACCAAGTCCAGCTCCCGCCCTACACGTGTGGTTTAGCTACTCAATCCGGCGGAACCGTGTCTACTGACAGGAGAAGGTGTAAAGGGGGGTTGCTGGCGCGTTAAAAGAAGTTGCTCCGGCAGATGGGGCTCGTCAGCAGCTGTTGGCAGCTCATGTACTGCTTTTATTTTTTTCGCTTTTTTGTACAGGAACCTGAAGACACAGACTTAATGTGTGTAAGTTAGTCCTGACGAAGGACCTCGGCCTGAAACATAGACTGGACCTCTTTCGAGAGATGCTGTCTGGCCTGCTGCGTCCACCAGCAACTTTGATGTGTGTTGCTTAATGATTCAGGAACAGCTCCTTTAGGCATATTTTTCAATGACCCACTGACCCACCCCTCCACAGTCCCAATGGCCTTCTGACCCACCACTCTAGACCCCCAATCACCCACTGACCCACCCCTCAACAGTCCCAATCACCCACTGACGCACACCTCCACAGTCACAATCATCCTCTGACCACCGCCCCACACCCTCGATCACCCACTGACCTACTCCTCCACACCCCTTGTCACCCACTAAACACACCTCCACATCCCCAATCACCCACTGACCCACCCTCCACACCCCCAATCACCCACTGATCCACCCCTCCACACCATCAATCACCCACTGACCCACCCCTACACACCCCCAATCTCCCACTGACCCACCCCTCCACACCCCCAATCACCCACTGACACACCCTCCACACACGCAGTCACCCTCTGAAACAACACTCCGCTCCCCCAATCACCCACTGACCCATCACTCCAGACCCCCAATCACCCACTGACCCACCCCTCAACAGTCCCAATCACCCACTGACCCACACCTCCAGACCCCCAATCACCCACTGACCCACCCCTCCACAACCCCAATCACCCACCGACCCACCCCTCCACACCCCCAATCACCAACCGACCCACCCCTCCACGCCTCCAATCACCCACTGACCCACCCCTCTACACCCCCAATCACCCACTGACCCACCCCTCCACAGTCCCAATGGCCCTCTGACCCACCACTCCAGACCCCCAATCACCCACTGACCCACTCAGCAGTCCCAATCACTCACTGACCCACACCTCCACAGTCGCAATCACCCTCTGACCCACCGCCCCACACCCTCGATCACCCACTGACCTACTCCTTCACACCCCTAATCACCCAGTAAACACACCTCCACACCCCCAATCACCCACTGACACACCCTCCACACACCCAATCACCCACTGACCTACCCCTCCACACCCCCAATCACCCACTGACCCATCCCTCTATAACCCCAACCACCCACTGACCGAAGCTCCACTCCCCCATTCACCCACTGACCCACCCTTCTACACCCCCAGCCTCCGAATGATCCATCCCTCCACACCCCCATTCACCCACTGACCCACCCTCCTACATCCCCAGCCTCCGAATGATCCATCCCTCCACACCACCAATCACCCGCTGGACCCGGACTGCCGAGGTCGGGTGTGGGGAATTGTCCCGGCGCAACGGCCACGCCCCCCCCTCAGTTTTAAAAACTCCCCCGCACAGGTTCCACTCTGTCATTGGATTCTTCCGAAAGCCAACAGAACAGTACTTAACGCGTTCAGTATGGATGTGAGATGGAGATGGCTTTTCAGGGTCTGTGCTTATCCTGGTGAGGGGTCTCGGCCCGAAACGTCGACTGTGTATTCTTCTCCATAGAAGCTGCCTGACCTGCTGAGTTACTCCAGCGTTTTGTGTGTGTTATTCTTGTAAAGTTTTGTAATAACCCCTCCACATTTTGTTGAGAGGAGGCGTGAGGAGATCTCTCGGCCAGTTCGGTTCCTTCAGGTTGTCAGAGCCGGGGGTGGGAGTGGGGACAATCTCCCATTATCGATTAAATGCTCCCAAAGGTGTGCGTCTCAAATACCCTCTGACAACCAAGTCCAGCTCCCGCCCTACACGTGTGGTTTAGCTACTAAGCCCGGCTGAACCGTGTCTACTGACAGGAGAAGGGGCAAAGGCGGGTTACTGGCGCCTTAAAACCAGTCGCTCCGGCAAATGGCGCTCGTCAGCTGCTGTTGGCAGCTCATGTACTGCTTTTATTTTTTCGCTCAAGTTGGTACAGGAGCCTGAAGACACACATTTAATTCGGGTAAGTTAGTCCTGACGAAGGGTCTCGGCCTGAAACATCGACTGGACCTCTTTTGAGAGATGCTGCCTGGCCTGCTGCGTACACCAGCAACTTTGATGTGTGTTGCTTAATGATTCAGGAACAGCTCCTTTAGGCATATTTTTCAATGACCCACTGACCCACCCCTCCACAGTCCCAATCGCCCTCTGACCCACCACTCCAGACCCCCAATCACCCACTGACCCACCCCTCAACTGTCCCAATCAGCCACAGATCCACACCTCCACAGTGCCAATCACCCTCTGACCCACCGCCCCACACCCTCGATCACCCACTGACCTACTCCTCCACACCCCTAATCACCCACTAAACACACCTCCACACCCCCAATCACCCACTGACCCACCCTCCACACAACCAATCACCCACTGACCTACCCCTCCACACCCCCAACCACCCACTGACCCAACCCTCTATAACCCCAACCACCCACTGACCCAACCTCCACACCCCCAATCACCCACTGACCCACCCTTCTACACCCCCAGCCTCCGAATGACCCATCCCTCCACAACCCCAATCACCCACTGACCCACCCCTCCACACCCCCAATCACCCACTGACCCACCCCTCCATGAAATTATTTTGGAAATATTTAAAGTGGAAAAGTTGACCTACTCTTTGAGAATTCAAAAAGAAAAATTTTATCAAATTTGGAATAAATGGATTAAATTTATTACCCCACTGCGAGCAGACTTTAGATGAGTCTCCCAATGGTTTATACTGTTTGTCTCACCAACATATTAATAGTGTTAACGTAAGCACCCTTGGCTCGAGTGTTTACTGTTCTTTTTTTTTGGAAAATGTGGAATTAACACAAGTAAAGAAAAGAACTGGGGAAATTTGGACCAGAAAGAAATGGACCAGAAGAGAAACATGGAAATTAGTATTCAACTACTGTTATTAATATTTTTTGTAACTACCAATACCATTATTTAGTTTAATAGAGTGGAATTACAATTGCACATCAAGTGAACAAGTGAACGAACACTGAGTTCCAACGATGCGCAACAGACTTTTCCTTTAAAATGGGCCTTTTTCCCTTTTTATTTTCCTTACTAACACTCTGCCCTGATTAAGGATAATCCTAACTGCAGGCTGAGAATAAACGGGGAAGACATAAAACAAGTAAAGAACTTTTGCTACTTAGGAAGCTGGGTGAGATCAGATGGCAGGTGCGACTTGGACATCAAAAGAAGAATAGGGATGGCAAAAGACACCTTTACGAGAATGAAGAGTATACTGACCAACACTAAACTAGGTATGACAACCCGCCTCAGAGTACTGAAATATCACGTTTATCCAGTTATGTTATATGGCTCAGAATGTTGGAGAATATCTAGAAACATGAGGAAACGAATTGTAGCAGCAGAGATGTGGTTTTTGGGGAGGATGCAAAGAATATCAGGGACGAAACGAATACCTAACGAGGATGTCATGAACAGAGCAAGCACAAAAAGGGAAATAATGTATGAGATCATGAAAAGGCAACGTAACTTCATTGGACATGTGATTAGGAAAGAGGACTTACAATGCACGGTAATTATGGGAAAGATTGAAGGGAAGAAAGCAAGATGAAGACAAACACAAATGGTGATGGAGACAGCAGCCAGAGAACTGGAAATGAATACCAGTGAATTGATCCACTTGACCCGAAACAGGAGGTGTGGAACATGGCAGTCAAAGCTCAAACTGGGCACGCCACCTGATGAGGATGACGATCCAGATTAAGATTTATAAAGTTCAGCCACTTAATTGCATACGGTGTACTGTCGGATATTTTGCGGTGCGGATTTGTAACCAGGCAACACATCACGCAGCATCCACAGAAATGAGATTTCTCAGTTTTCGCGGAACCAGGAGTTGTTTTCCCCCACACGAACACGTGCTGGCCGAGCCCGAGGCTCACACCTATCGGATCCATTTCTCTCCAGCCCTTCACCTTTCCCACCTGACCAGCTTATCACCTTCCAGCCGTCCTCCTTGCCCCTTCACTTCCAGTCCCGAAGAAGGATCCCAGCCCGGCGCGTCAGCTGCTTGTTCATTGGCCGAAACGCTGCCCGGCCCTGACGAGTTGCTCCAGTGCTTTGTGTGTGGGTTGAAATGTGGTTTTCTAAGGGGAACATGGGGTGGGGTGGGAAAATCTTCTTCACTCCAGAGGGTGGTGAGAGTGTGGAAGGTGCAAGTGCTGGATGCATGTTCGATTGTGACACTTAAGAGAGGTTTGAATGGGTACGTGGATGGGAGGTGTACAGAAGTTTGTGGTCCTGGAGCAGGTCTATGGGATTAATAGTCCAGCAGGGACTAGATGGGCTGAAGGGCCTGTTACTGTGCTCAATGACTCTGTAACCTCACAAGAGTTCAACCGAGAGATGGGGTCAGTGGCCGTTTGGAAAGTGTTGTACAGAACAGACTCCTCAATATGGCTGGTTTTCAAAGCCTTTATTCATGTCTCAGAGATGCAGAAAGCAGAAAAATCACTTGATATCTGTGTTAAGCCATGCATGGAAGTCTCCCCCTTGCTGTTTTCCAAGGCTCCCCCACCATCTTGATCAATTTATCACCTCCCTACGAGAAGACACCACTTTCCCATTCACAACCTCCTCCACCACGGTGAATGTCTTGGTCTGGGTTGAAACAATGGGCTCTGAAATGAAAAACAGTCAGTCAGCGATCTCACGGGACGGTCACCTGATACAGTCACCAATCAGCGTTCACAAGACCATCAGACATAGGAGCAGATTTGGGCCATTCAGCCCATCGAGCCTGCACAGCCATCCCATCATGCTGATTTACAATCCCTCCCAACCCCGTTCTCCTGCCTTCTCCCTTCTCCCCGTAACCTTTGACGCCCTGACTAATGAAGGATCTATCAGCCTCCAGTTTCCTGAAATATTGCACGGTGAACCTGTGGGATCCGTGGCCACAGATGGCTGTGGACGTCAAGTTATTGGGGTAGACTGAAAGCAGAAATAATGCGCCTAATTCTGCTTGATGTACCAAATGATCTTAAATGTACCAAATGACTTAGCCACTGCAGTTGTCTGTGGGAATGAATTTCACAGACTCACTGCCCCCAGGCTGAACAAATTCCTCCTCTTCCCTGTTCTGAAGATACATACTTGTATTCTGAGGCTGTGTCCACTGGTCCTAGATTCCTCCACTGTAGGAAAAATCCTCTCCACATCCACTCTATTTGTGATCTGGTCCTAGACGCTGCGCATTATAGGAAACATCCTCTCCACATCCACTCTATCTGTGTCCGCTGGTCCTAAGCTCCCACACTACAGGAAACATCCCCTCCACATCCACCCTAACTATGCCCTCCAGTCCTAGACTCCCCGACTATAGGAAAAATACTCTCTACATCCATTCTATCTGTGTCCTCTGGTCCTAAACTCCCCCACTATAGGAAACATCCTCTCCACATCCACCCTATCTATGCCCTCTAGTCCTAGACTCACCGACTATAGGAAACATCCTCTCCACATCCACTCTATCTGTGTCCTCTGGTCCTAGACTCCCCCACTATAGGAAACATCCTCTCCACATCTACGCTATCTGTGTCCTCTGGTCCTAGACTCCCCCACTATAGGAAACATCCTTTGGTTGCCGCCCGACCTGCTGATTTCCTCCAGGATTTTGAGCGCATGACCAAACTTTCTCAGCCCAACTGCGCCGTGCAGACACGGTAAGATAGCCTACTCACTTCTTTCCTCGTTGACCATCGTCTTCAGTATCGTTGACTTGCTTGACACTTGGCCAGAAGACTGACCCCTGAAAATCAAAAGGACAGAGTGTGACCTTACACTACGGGAAGGGCTGGGAGTGGGAGGAGGTCAAGACTTCCAATTAATTATTGCCTGCCACAGAACCTTAGCACACATCTCACATCATATCACAGGCAAAGCCCACCCCACCATCGAGCAGATCTACAAGGAAGAAAATAGCATCTGTCATCAGTGACCCCCACCACCCAGACCAGGCTCTCTTGCCATTGATACCATCAGGAAGGAGGTACAGGAGCCCCAAGACCCACACCACCAGGTTCAGGAACAGTTATTACCCCTCAACCATCAGGAAGGAGGCACAGGAGCCTCAAGACCCACACCACCAGCTTCAGGAACAGTTATTACCCCTCAACCATCAGGAAGGAGGTACAGATGCCTCAGGACCCACACCACCAGGTTCAGGAACAGTTATAGAAACCATAACCATCAGGAAGGACGTACAGCAGCCTCAGGTCCCACACCACCAGGTTGAGGAACAGTTAATAACCCTCTCAACCAACAGGCTACTGAAGCAGGTTGAAGAACTTCACTCAGCCCAACTCTGAACTACAACTCTTCCACAACCTACAGGACTCACTTTCAAGGTCTCAACAACTCATGTTCTCGGTATTAATTTACTTTTACTCAACATTTGCACGACTTGCCCTCTTTTGTATATTGTACATTTTTTAATCAGACTTTGTTATGTAGAGTTTTTTATCTACTCGATTGTATTATTTTACTTCCTTGTCAACAGCTGAGTCTCTTCCCAGGGCAGAAATGGTAACATAAGGGGCCACACCTTTTAGGGGAGGAAAGTATGGGAGCGTTGTAAAAGGTTGCGTTTCTTTTTGACAGAGAGTGGTAGGCATTTGGAATGCCCTACAGGGGCAGTGGGAGAGGCATAAGCATTTAGGGAACTGAGGAATCTCTAAGATAGGGACAGGGATAATGGGACAATGCAGGAGGGAAGGGTTGGATTGATCTTACAGAAGGTTAGAAGCTTGGCACAACTTTGTGGGCCGAAGGGCCTGTCCTGTTCTATGTTCTAGGACTGGATTGTATTCAGGTTCGAGTCTGGCCTGGCGAGTTGCTTACCCGTAGCCGCCCAGCAGCCTGCGATAGGTCTCAATTTCCGCCTCCAGTCTGCTCTTTATGTTCAGGAGCCGCTGGTACTCCTGGCTCATGGACAGGATCTTGGCGCGGAGATCGCCCAAGTCCCCTTCCAGACCGTTGATGGTCATCTGCAGATTGGCCCTCTCGCCGGAGAAGCGCATGTCAACCTCGTTCAGGTTCCCCTCCAGCGAGGCGATCTGAGGGCAAGAGGTGGACGGTGAGAGGGGGATTTCCGGTGACCGGGCTGCACCCACCCGAACTCCCGTCCTTCTACAGCCGCGCGGTAGAGAGCATCTGAACAAACTGCATCACCGCTGGGCACGGGAACTGCCTGGCAGCACACAGGAAGACTCGACAATGGGTAGTCAAAATTACCCAACTCTACACCGGCACCAGCCTACCCACCATCCGTATACAGAAAGGTGCCGGAAACAGGGCCGGAAACATCATTAAGGATCACACCCACCCTGCTCCCGGACTGTGTGTCCCACTCCTGTCACGGTGGAAGATGTGTAGCATCCACGCCAGGACCTCCAGACACAAAAAACAGTGACTTTCCAACAAGTAGTGAGGCTGATCAACACCTCCACCCAATAACCCACACCTTCACACACCCCAATCACCCACTGACCAACCCTTCCACACCCCCAATCACACACTGACCCACCCCTCCACACCTCCAATCACCCACAGACCCACCCCTCCACACCGCATTCACCCACTGACCCAACCCTCCACACCCCCAATCACCCACAGACCCACCCCTCCACACTCCATTCTCCCACTGACCCATCCCTCCACACCCCCAATCACCCACTGTCCCACCCCTCCACACCCCCAATCACCCACTGACCCACCCCTCCACACCCCCAATCACCCACTGACCCACCCCTCCACACCCCCAATCATCCACTGACCCACCCCGCCACACCCCCAATCACCCACTGAGTCACCCCTCCATACCCCCAATCACCCACTGACCCACCCATCCACACCCTCAATCACCCACTAACAAACCCCTCCACACCCCCAATCACCCACTGACCCACCCCTCCAATCACCCACTGACCCACCCCTCCACACCCCCAATCACCCACTGACCCACCCCTCCACACCCCCAATCACCCACTGACCCACCCCTCCACACCCCCAATCATCCACTGACCCACCCCGCCACACCCCCAATCACCCACTGAGTCACCCCTCCATACCCCCAATCACCCACTGACCCACCCATCCACACCCCCAATCACCCACTAACAAACCCCTCCACACCCCCAATCACCCACTGACCCACCCCTCCACACCCCCAATCACCCACTGACCCACCCCTCCACACCCCCAATCACCCACTGACCCACCCCTCCACACCCCCAGTCACCACTACTTTATTAGTTGCTGTCAGAGTCACCTCATGTACAGACACTCCTGTACCCTGCGTCACTTTGCGGACATACAACCTTTGCGAATAATCAATCAATCAATCAATCAATAGCTGGGTGGCTGCCTGGCCTCCCCCACCACCAGCCCAGCCCGGCGGGTTACTCACAATGCTTTGCATCGTGCTCAGCTCGGTCTCCAGCCCCTGACAGCTGTGCCTCAGTTCAGTTAGTCTGGATTTCTCCCCATCGATGGCACCCGATTTGATGCTGATCTCCTGTTGCACAGCCGCAAACTGAAACAGTTGAAAGTAAATTTTTATTGTCAAACCAGACGTACCACACAACTACACTGTTGATGTCCAAAACTCGTCTGTGAAAGGTCTGTTGGGGGTGGTGCTATCGTCGGGCACGTGTCTAAAACCCCTACATTCCCCCATCCCGGGACCTACAGTAGCTCCAAAGACCTCACCCCGGGGAGAGGAAGGAAAAAATGGGATATACATCTGGGGACAACTTGAAAGACTGGGTCACAACATCGGACTCTGGTGAGCGGCTGTCAGCTGCCGATTCTGCAGTAGGGGTGATGGGCCCTCTGCGAGCCGAAGGGTTGTGGGAGCATTTGAATGATGGGGTAAGTGAAGTCATCCCCTCTGATTCATGGTTGATGGTTGAGGGGTGATAACTGTTCCTGAACCTGGTGGTGAGGATCCTGAGACTCCTGTACCTGCTTCCTGATGGCTGAGGGGCAATAACTGTTCCTGAACCTGGTGATGTGGGTCCTGGGGCTCCTGTACTTCCTTCCTGATGGATGAGGGGTAATAACTGTCCCTGAACCTGGTGGTGTGGGTCCTGGGGCTCCTGTAGCTTCTTCCTGATGGTTGAGGGGTAAAAACTGTTCCTGAAACTGGTGGTGTGGGTCCTGGGGCTCTCGTACCTTTTCCCTGATGGCAGCAGTGAGACGAGAGCATGATCTTGTTATGAAGAATAGTGATAAAGCTTCCCAAGGAAGGAAATTGGGGAGAATGGGGGAGGGGGAGTTTGAGGTATGGAGACCCTCAATGAAACCTGGCAGAGTGAATAGACTTGCAACAGCGTAAATCCCTGGTTAGACCACTCTTGGAGAATTGTGTTTCTTTCTGTTCACCTCATTGCGGGAAGGATGCAGATGAGATTCACCAGGATGCTGTTTGGATTAGAGAGGGAACAGAGCAGATTTACCAGGATGCTGCCTGGATTAGAGAGGGTGCAGAGGAGATTCAGCAGGAAGCTGCCTGTATTAGACAGGGTGCAAAGGAGATTCACGAGTATGTTGCCTGGATTAGAGACGGTGCAGACGCGATTCACCAGGATGCTGCCTGGATTAGAAAGTGTGCAGAGTAGATTCACCAGGATGCTGCCTAGATTAGAGAGGGTGCAGAGGAGATTCAGCAGGACGCTGCCTGGATTAGAGAGGGTGCAGAGGAGATTTACCAGGATATTGCCTGGATTAGAGAGGGTGCAGAGGAGATTTGCGAGGATGCTGCCTGGATTTGAGGGGGTGCAGAGGAGATTTGCCAGGATGCTTCCTGGATTAGAGAGCATGTCTTATGATGATAGTGAGCTGGGATGTTTCTCTTCGGAGTGAAGGACGATGAGAGTAGGCTTGACAGAATTGTGCACAATGGTAAGTGGCACAGATCGAGTGGACAGCCAGAGAATTTTTCTGCCCGGGTGGAAATGGCTAATACAAGGGGGCATAATTTTAAGGTGACTGGCGGAGAGTGTAGGACGGGATGTCAGAGGCAACTTCTATCCGTCGGGATTGGTGGGTGCAAGGAATGTGTTACCAAGGGTGGTGGTAGAGGCAGATTTAGTAGGGACATGGAAGAAATTTATAGATTGATACATGGATGGAAGAAAAAATGGAGGAGGGATGAGTTAGTTTGATATTGGTGTAGGTGAAAAGGTTGGCACAACTTCATGGGCTGAGTGCCCTGTATTCTGCTGTAATGTTCGATGTTCTGTTGGAAAAGCTATAGTTGCCTGCTCGCTGGTGGGGAAGGTAATGGATAATTTGATCATTTGGGAACCAGTGGGATGGTTAGGGAGGAAATGTTTCTTGAATTGGGGTGGTGGGACAGAGTCGAAAGTTTGGAGACAGGACGTTCCAGAGAATCGTCACCGTGTCTTCCACTCAAACAGCGCAGAAAGAAGCTGATCAGCTCAGTGGCTCCAGAGGGGGAAAGTAAACCAGGAAACATGGATGTGTAGGAATCTGATTTCTCTTATGCCTTGACAACTGATCGTGTGTCAAATGTTAATTTTAAATCTACCGAAGATGACACTGCAGGATTGAGTGAGGATCAGCTGTGAAGGGATAGAACCAGCATGATGGTCTGAATGTCCTCCTCCTTTCCGTGTGGGGCTTAAACCTGGAATTCTGAGGGTGACAGGTGCAAGGGCTAGGTGTTGAGTCATCGTGTGATGGTGCAGAGATCGGGGTGGGATGACACCGTAACGGCTGACAAGGTGCTAATACATCTTGTGGGGTGGGGTGGGGGGAGCTTCAGCCCGGGTAGTTGAATTCCAACGGTGTCTCTGAGGCAGCTGCTCATTCTGCCCAAGATCTCTGATTTCTCCAGTTTGCTCCGGTATTCCAAAGACAGGGCAGTACGCAAGGGCTCAGGGTAAATTGCCCTCTGTCTAGATTCGGGTTGAGAGGAAAATTGAATGGGCCATTATGAATTGGGAGAGAAGATGCCACGGGCCGAATGGCCTGAATATGCCCCTATTCCCTGCGGTCACCTGGACGTGTGAACAGGTGGGTGGATGGGCCGCAGGGCTCGAAGGGACCAGGAGGGCCTGTTCGGCGCGGAATCTGGGAATAAGATCCCTGTTACCTGCTGCTTGTACCAATCGTCAGCCTCTGCCTTGTTCTGGTTGACCATGGCTTCATACTTCGCCCGAATGTCTCCAAGAACCTTGAGCAAGTCCACGGAGTCTTCAGCTGTGACATCGACAGAAACATTACCAGACATCTGGGACTTCAGGCTCCTGAGCTCCTGCAGGAAGGAAGAATACGTAGCGATTTCACCCTCTGATTCTCGGCAGTGACACGGAACAGAAACGACTCACAATGTTTGGGCAAATATGCCCATTGCTTACATCTTCGTGGTTTTTCCTGATGTAAATGAGCTCCTCCTTCAGGTTCTCAATCTCGGTCTCCAGCTGGCTCTTCATGAGGGTGAGGTTATCCAACATCGTGCGCAGACCATTGATATCGTTCTCAACGGACATCCTGATGGACAACTCAGTTTCAAACCTATCGAGATGGGAAAAGAGCAGGACATTTTGGTCATCGGTGGCTAGGGCTGAAGTCGTTAAGCTTTTCCTGCACCAAACTATACAAGATATCTGGGCCTGCACTCACAGGAATTCAGAAGAATGAGGGGTGACTTCATTTAAACGCATCGAATGGTGAAAGGCCGAGATAGAGTGGATGAGGAGAGGATGTTTCTTATCGGGGAGGAGTCTAGGATCAGAGGACACAGATAGACTGGATGTGGAGAGGATGTTTCCTATAGTGGGGGAGTCTAGGACTAGATGACACAAATAGAGTGGATGTGGAGAGGATGTTTCTTATAGTGGGGGAGTCTAGGACCAGAGGGCACAGATAGAGTGGATGTGGAGAGGATGTTTCCTATAGTGGGGGAGTCTAGGACTAGAAGACACAGACAGAGTGGATGTGGAGAGGATGTTTCCTACAGTGGGGGAGTCTAGGACCAGAGGACACAGATAGAGTGGATGTGGAGAGGATGTTTCCTATATTGGGGGAGTCTAGGATCAGAGGACACAGATAGAGTGGATGTGGAGAGGATGTTTCCTATAGTGGGGGAGTATAGGAGCAGAGGGCATGGGCTCAGAATACAGGAGCATCCTTTTGGATGGGAGATGAGCCCCCCATTTCTATCCTGTTTTCCACCCCTATGCTTGGACGAAGAACAAAAACATTTGCTCCAGAGGGGCTCACGGTGAAGCATTAAAAAATATGGGATCCAGAGGGTGACAGCACTGGAAATGAAGTCGGAGGTTTGAGCGGAGATTGGTCGACAACCCCTTTGTTAACTCATTACATGCCAAACCTCTGAATTCGCTGCATACTATAACAGAGAGGCAGGAAAGCTGTTAGAATCTGGAGCAAAAAGAAACACAAGGTGCTGGTCAAGCAGCATCTGTGGAGGAAGTTTTATGTTAACGATAGTCTATGTCATTTTCAACCACACAAGACACTCTGCAGATATTGTAAATGCAGAGCAAACCACACACACAGAATGCTGGACAAACTCAACAAGTTGGGAGGCATCTGTGGAGAGGAATAAAGAGTTTTGATTTCTCTCCATAGATGCTGATTGACTTGCTGAGTTCCTCCAGGAGAGACAGTGCAGTATGTGTCTGTCTGTCTGTGAGCCGATGCATGTCTGAGCGCCTGTGTCTGCTCTTCTCTGTTCCCAAGAGGGGGAAAAGGAAACTTCCAATTGTTAGATTGAGATCTCTGTCAGTGTTTCACATGCCAAGTTTGTTCGGATACCAGTGTCACTGGAAAGGGTGAGCCTTTTATAATATTATTCCAGTTTTTTTTTTGCGGGGGGGAGGGAGGGGGAGAATACGGTGGGTCTACTTCCCGTTTCTTTGCCCCACACTCCAGTCCAGTAGCTGGCGGTAATGGACCTTATTCTGGTCCGCCAGTCGCCATTAAACTTCCGGAGAAGAAGACGACGACCTGGAGGACTCAGTTGGTCCATTGTCCGCCCTTCAGCGGAAGGGAGAGGGGCCGGAGGAGGCAGACGCGGTCAGTTGGACCCCTATACTCGCATCGGCCGGCTCGGTACTAACTTGGCTTTGAAGTCTTCCGCCGCCAGTTTGGAGTTGTCCACCTGGAGCATGATTCCGGAGTTGGCCAGGATCAAGTCGTTGATCTGTGGGAGACAGGAGGTGGAAGTGTACCAGATGGAGCAAGGGGGACGTGGGGAACCACAGGCACACCGTCCCGCCCGCTTCTGGTTTGCAAGGTTAAACTTAAACCCCTCAACCCCTACCTCTCTCCTCCCAGCCCCCGTCTATCTCAAGGCTACCTCTTCCTCCACCAGCCCCTCCCTCCTCCACCCTGCCCTCCCCTCCGCCCTCTCCACCAGCCCCTCCCACTCTCTCTCTGTCTCCTCCACCCCGCCCGTCCCCCTTTCGCCTTCGATCCCCTTTTCCACGTGGATTTTCCCGGTTTCTTCCCGCATCGCACAGGCGTGAATCGACGGCCCGCTACGTTGACCCGTTTCGATGGCCGTGCGAGAAGTAAAGTCAATCCTTCACCCCCCTGCCCCGGACCTTCCCCATTCCTTCCCTCGCACCTAACGTTCTCCTCTCTGCGGAGGGCACGGCCTCAGACCAGAGGATAGAGGCGAGGAGGAATTTCTTTGGTCGGGGTTGGTGGCGAATGTGTAGAACTCGTTTACTACGGGCGGCCGCAGACAGGTTGGGTAGTCTTCAAGCGGGTGGTCCTCAGGGGCGGCGAGGCGCCCCTTTCCCTCCGCCAGCCCGCGGGGTCACCCTTGGGCAAGGTGGTTAGCCCACCTTGCCCCCTCCCCACATCCACCGTGTCCACATGAAACCGTGAGATCAGGTGGTGGACGGTCGAATGAGCAGTCGATGCCGGTCACAAGTCCTGGTGATGTGACCACTGACGCCAGGCAGACAATCTCTGAAGAGTATTGGTACTGGCCGGGGGTGGGGTTAGGGGCGCCCATCTCGTAAAGGCAATGGCCAACCACCTCTGTAACTTCGCCAAGATTCATTTGAGAGGGACAGAAGATTAGCCAGACTGGAATGGCGGCCCACACTCGATGGGCTGAATGGCCCCGTTCTGGTCGGGTGTCTAATGGCCAACCTCCTCGCACCCTGACAACTCCCCGCCTCCCCCGGCACACACACACACACTCACACACACACACATACACACACACACAACACACACACACACACCACACAAACACACGCACACAAGCACACACACTCACACACACACACACACACACACACACACACACACACACACACACACACACACACCACACAAACACACGCACACAAGCACACACACACACACACACACACACACACACACACACACACACACAGACTCACTCACACACACACACACACACACACACACACACACACACACACACACACACACACACACACACACTGACAATCACTGGGGGGAATGGGAGTTGCTTTTTCCGGGCTCTTACCTGGTCGCGAAGGCCCTTGATGGTGGCCCAGCACTCGCTGTAGTCGCGGGTGGTGGGACCCGCCTGTTGGTAGTACTCCCGGATCTGAAGCTCCAGTTCGGCGTTGGACTTCTCCAGGGAGCGCACCTGGTCCAGGTACGTCGCCAGCCGGTCGTTCAGGCCCTGCATGGTCTGCTTCTCGTTCAGCAAGGCGGCGGAGGAGATGCTGTACCCGCCGCCGGACGCGCTGCTGAACCTGCCGCCGAACCCAATGCTTAACCCGCTGCCGAACCCGCCGCCGGATCCGTACACCATGCCGGCGCCCAGGGCTGAGCCCAGGCCGTAGCTGGAGGCTCGGCTCTGGCCGAAGCCGTACATACTGCCTCCCCGCATGCTTGAGGAGACCCCGGACATGCTGCGGGACCCCCAGCTCTGACCGCCGCTGCTGCTGCTTCTGAAGCTGGTCTGCATCTTGTTCCTCAGGCCTTACACCGAGCCACTGGTGTGCGGCCACCTCCTTCTCGCCTCTTTATATCCTCATCCCGAGCCGGGCCACCGCCCAGAGAGAGAGAGGGAGTTAAAAAAAAAGCGCTGGGCGTGGAGCGGGTAAGCCGCCTGGGGCTCCTTGGAGGGTCTCGAGTTACGGGGGACACACCCAGAGTCCGGAACCCACGATCCCGCCGCCTCCCACGGCCGCGGAGCAGATCTGATCCATTCTGGAGGAGAGAGAGACAGAAAGTTTCTCCAAATTTAATTGTTCAAGTGCAAATGTGTAATTGTCGTTCAACCACTCTTCCGAAATCAGCCAAGCCCACAGCGTTCCTCCGGGACCCGGGGGCGCAAAACAGGTTACCGACACGTACACAGCATAAAGTTAACGACGGCGGGAAAGCACACGGTTATAACATACAATGATATATTTAAAAATAATGACTGGTGTGGGGTTTGGTTCAACATTAATCGATCCCTGTAGCAGTGCCGGTGAAGGTGCCAGTAACAGCGGGGAAACCCGCCCTCGTTCTCAGTCCCTGCGAGTCAGTCGGGTGTATTGGATTTCAGAGAGAGATTTCAGACAGCGAGCTGAGGGTCAGCGGATTTACAACGGTGGGAGTGTCGGGGGAGCGAGGAGGGAGGGAGACAACTGTGTTGATGTCTTCCGCTTCTGTAGTGGGAGGGGCCGAGTTGAGTGAGGAAGACCCCCTCCCAAGTATTGCCGTAGCCCTTTTCTCACTGTTACCGTCAGGGAGGAGGTACAGAAGCCTGAAGACACACGCTCAGCGATTCAGAAACAAATTTCAGGACACATGCCGGCGATAATAAAGTGATTCTGAATGGCAAATGGGCTCTTGGCTTTAAATAATCCCAGTCATTCAACACCACTTTCAACAGTGAGTTCCCAGCGGTGAGGGAGCTGGTTCTGCAGCGTGCTTTGGAGAGCGGGTTGGGGTGGGGGAACGAAGGAGGAAGGGCATGGCGAGACACTGAAGGTGTCGCGGTCACACAGCGCAGACTCCAGTTGGTGACGGCGACTTGGTCCGCTGGACCCGGACTACCGAGGTCGGGAGTGGGGAATTGTCCCAGCGCAACGGCTCCCCCCCCCCCACTTTTAAAAACTACCCCGCACAGGTTCCACTCTGTCATTGGATTCTTCAGAAAGCCTACAGAACACCACTTAACGCGTTCAGTATGAATGTGAGACGGAGAAGGCTTTTCAGGGTCTATTCTTGTCCTGGTGAAGGGTCTCGGCCCGAAACGTCGACTGTGCATTCCTCTCCATAGATTCTGTCTGACTTGCTGAGTTCATCCAGCATTTTGTGTGTGTTATTCTTGTAAAGTTTCAAATGATGAATGAAGTGTACTTTAATTAAAAATAGTTGTGGGATGTAACAACGACGGGAGGTCAGGGAGAGGAACGGACAAGGAACCAGCGTTTAAAGGGCGAAAGACTTTTCCCGGCAGAAACCCAGTGTGAGTGTGGGGGAGGGAGAGGGTGTGGGGAGACGCAGCTCCCGTCCCGTTGATAGTGGATGTACGGTCAGTTGTTAATTTTAAAACGGGTCACCGGCACATTTTGTTGAGAGGAGGCGGGAGGAGATCTGTCGGCCAGTTCGGTTCCTTCAGGTTGTCAGAGCCGGGGGTGGGAGTGGTGACAAGCCCCCTTTATGGATTAAATGCTCCCAATGGCTTTCCTCTCAAACAGCCTCTGACAACCAAGTCATCTCCCGGCCTTCACGTGTGGTTTAGCTACTAAGCCCGGCGGAACCGTGTCTACCGACAGGAGAAGGGACAAAGGCGGTTTATCGGCGCCTTAAAACAAGTTGCTCCGGCAGATGGGGCTCGTCAGCCGCTGTTGGCAGCTCACCTTGGAGAAAGAAAACTCTGATCTCAAATCTCCCGCTGTCTTGCGGCTGTACCCAATGATGGGACGGCTTCGGAAGTAAACCCCGAGGGGAAAAATCCGGAGCTGGAGACCTACGCTGACGGGCGACCCCTGCGGCGCTGCGGGGGCCAGGGTGTATCGGTCTCTGCCGCTCCTGCGTGGAGAGACGGGGAGCCTGGCGCACCGACAGCAGATCAGCCCTGGCTCGCGTACTGGCGTGTCACGTAGACAGCCGGGGGACGCAACATTCATGGGCGACCCCGAGCGACAGTTCTTCAGAGTGTGGGTGCTCCGTCAACCGGGACTACGGCTAATGGTAGTAACCCACCCCCCACCACACACTCTGGGAGGATGCAGTCGCACACATAATTCTCCCCTCCCGCCGCCCGCCGCTGCCACAGCGTCCCGATCTGCTGAACTACAAGTCCCAAAGCCTCCAGCGATAATGATACTGCTTTTGACAAAGTAAAATAAGAACTGAACTGACAAATTACCAAAAAAAACAATCATTATGTAACCACGAATGCCCTCAGATTAACACTTCCTGGGACGGGCACAGGCACAGTTCAGTGGCAAGCGTCACTTACCAAAGTCTTGTTTTAAAATACAAACTCACAAAAGACACCACACCTTGCTATAATTACAAGCCTGATCCAGATTTAGAGTCAGAATCTGGCAAATTATATTGTGACCAATCAGTTATTACAGATAGGACAATCCATAGTAACTGTCTGTATATGATATTACAGGATAAACTAGCAAGAAGAACTTGTTTAATAGATATAGCCATTCCAAGCACACATAACATACAGAAATCAATCAGTGAAAAACACCAGAAATATAGTGAATTAAAAGAGGAAATTGAAAGGCTATGGAATATGAACAGGATATACATTGTCCCAGTAGTAATAACTCCAACTGATATCATCCCAAAGTCACTACGCAATAGCATTAAACAGTTATGGCCACATAATAATATCCATAAAATCTTCAGAAAGCCAAAATACTAAACACCACTAGAATAGTCTGAAAGTTCATCGCAATTCACAAATGAGTGTACTTGTCTGTGCCCTTAACTCAGCTTTTACCAACCTGAGCTGAGAAAGAAAACAAACAACCTTGTTATGGAGCACGCTCCCTACAGATGATGTAGTTCACCGTGTTTCACAATGTGATAAGGTACAAACATTGAAATAAAAGAGAAAAAGCGGTTATCTAAAGGCAAGGTTAAATAAATCAGAATCAGGTCTAATATTACCGGCATATGTTGTGAAATTAACTTAGCGGCAGCAGTACAATGCAATACATGATAATATAGAAAAAATAAATAACTGAATTGCAGTGAGTATATATATATGTATATTAAGTAGTTAAATTAAAAATAGCATAAAAACAGAAATAATAAAAATAGTGAGTTAGTATTCATAGGTTCACTGTCTATTCAGAAATTGAACGGCAGAGGGGAAGAAGCTGTTCCTGAATCGTTGAGTGTGTGTCTTCAGGCTCCTGTACCTGCTGCCTGATGGAAGAGGAGAAGAAGCTGTTCCTGAATCGTTGAGTGTGTGTCTTCAGGCTCCTGTACCTGCTGCCTGATGGCAGAGGGGAAGAAGCTGTTCCTGAATCGTTGAGTGTGTGTCTTCAGGCTCCTGTACCTCCTCCCTGATGGCAGAGGGGAAGAAGTTGTTCCTGAATTGTTCAGTGTGTGTCTTCAGGCTCCTGTACCACCTGCCTAATAGCAGAGGGGAAGAAGCTGTTCCTGAATCGTTGAGTGTGTGTCTTCAGGCTCCTGTACCTGCTGCCTGATGGAACAGGGGAAGAAGCTGTTCCTGAATCGTTGAGTGTGTGTCTTCAGGCTCCTGTACCTCCTCCCTGATGGCAGAGGGGAAGAAGTTGTTCCTGAATTGTTCAGTGTGTGTCTTCAGGCTCCTGTACCACCTGCCTGATAGCAGAGGGGAAGAAGCTGTTCCTGAATCGTTGAGTGTGTGTCTTCAGGCTCCTGTACCTCCTCCGTGATGGCACAGGGGAAGAAGCTGTTGCTGAATCGTTGAGTGTGTGTCTTCAGGCTCCTGTACCTCCTCCCTGATGGCAGAGGGGAAGAAGTTGTTCCTGAATTGTTCAGTGTGTGTCTTCAGGCTCCTGTACCACCTGCCTAATAGCAGAGGGGAAGAAGCTGTTCCTGAATCGTTGAGTGTGTGTCTTCAGGCTCCTGTACCTGCTGCCTGATGGAACAGGGGAAGAAGCTGTTCCTGAATCGTTGAGTGTGTGTCTTCAGGCTCCTGTACCTCCTCCCTGATGGCAGAGGGGAAGAAGTTGTTCCTGAATTGTTCAGTGTGTGTCTTCAGGCTCCTGTACCACCTGCCTGATAGCAGAGGGGAAGAAGCTGTTCCTGAATCGTTGAGTGTGTGTCTTCAGGCTCCTGTACCTCCTCCGTGATGGCACAGGGGAAGAAGCTGTTGCTGAATCGCTGAGTGTGTGTCTTCAGGCTCCTGTACCTCCTCCCTGATGGCAGAGGGGAAGAAGCTGTTCCTGAATCGCTGAGTGTGTGTCTTCAGGCTCCTGTACCTCCTCCCTGATGGCAGAGGGGAAGAAGCTGTTCCTGAATCGTTGAGTGTGTGTCTTCAGGCTCCTGTACCTCCTCCCTGATGGCAGAGGGGAAGAAGCTGTTCCTGAATCGCTGAGTGTGTGTCTTCAGGCTCCTGTACCTCCTCCGTGATGGCACAGGGGAAGAAGCTGTACCTGACGCACTGCTTGATTAATTTAATACACGGTGGGCTCTATTTAACCGATCCGAACAACTATCCAAGAGCTAACACTAATTGGGAAAATTGCCGGGATTACCGTCGTTGATCTGGGGCACTATGCCACTTAATTAGGACAGGATACTATTTCTGATCAGTTTCTAACTACCGTCAGTCCTGTGGCTGTTAGAAGCGACACGGTGCTTAGAGCGAACTGTTCTTCAATTGTCTACGTTTGTGTTCAAAAACACGTGATTTTTGTCACCGATGGTTTGCAAGAAACAAGCAGTAGATCATCAGGAACTGTTTCACTCACCGCGGTTCCGCTACTACAACAGGTTAGGAGCTACCAAGAATTTGAAGGTATCAACAACCATCTCGAATGTTACAATGAGAATGAAGAGTTGGAGGAGATAATCGCAAAAACCAGATGAGGAGGAGAAGATGGCGGCACGACGGCAGCCCACGCGACCACTTCGGGGACGATGTCTGTCATCTGTCAAGTAGGGGACCGTGCACAATCCTGATTTGATGGAGATGGACGTGAGAGTACAGGAGGAACATCTGGGAAACTTCTGAAATGCCCGCTTCGCTGCCGCTGCTACTACTGTGTGGTAACCGGAATCTCCGGAGCTGAAGGCCCCAAAATCCTCGGCTTTGTGTATTTCAGCGGCCGGGACGAGGTTGAAGGAGCTCGGCAGAGGATAGCACTCGGGAGGCTGTATCGGAGGAGCTGGTCGGATCCTTGAAGCTTTCGGACGGATGGACTCAGTGTCGGCTGGGGTCGGCTGCTTCCAAGGCATCAACAAGTTGACGGTGCCTGGAGGTTTATGGCAGGGAGTTTCTCCCTTTTGCCGCCTACTATCGGGGACTCGGGAGTCGATCGACTCGGGACTTTGAGACTTTTTTTTACTGTGCCCATGGTTTGTCCTTCATCAAATTATGGTATTGCTTTGCACTGTTGTAACTATATGTTATAATTATGTGGTTCTGTCAGTGTTAGTCGTTGGTTTGTCCTGTTTTCTGTGATATCACTCTGGAGAAACATTGTATCATTTCTTAAAGCATGTATGCATTTCTAAATGACAATAAAAGAGGACTGAGTGTTCTCATAATCCAAACAAACATTGTCTGAAGGCAGCTCATTATATGCACTGATTTGCTTCATCAAGAACACAACGCAGATGAATTTCCCCGTCAATAATTGTTGAAACAAATACACAGTTTTGCAGTACTGCTGTAGGATTGGTGGTGTTCTAATTGGTTCTGTATTTCATTTAAAAACATAGTTTGTCTTTTCATGCCCCTTTAACAATTTCCATGAAACTTCAGCTAATTGCGGCAGTCGCTTAATTGGGCCAAGATGTACTGGTCCCGATGGGTCCAAATTAACTTGAATCCCCTGTATTTCTTAAAGTAATTTATAGTTTGCTTCTATATTGCACTGCACTGCTGTCGCAAAAGAGCAAATTTCATATTAAACCCAATTCTGATTCTGTTAAATTCCAGGCACCTCTCAGAACTGGAAAATATCCCGAATCCCCTTTGCTGACCATTGGAGGGTTCCAGCACAGAAGGGGACACCAGACATGTAAAGGCCACCCTTGTTCATCTGACCTAAGTCAAGGACTGGCCAGCAATGATGCACACCCAGAGGCCAGTATACGAGGTACTTCCTGAGCCTAATAAAGTGGCTCCCTTTCTGAAGCACTGCTGCTTGAAGATGTCCTGTGTACTATGGAGGCTAGTGCCCGTGATGGAGCTGACTGAGTTTAGAATTGTCTGCATCTTATTTCAATCCTGTGCAGTGACTTCTCCTCATCCCATACCAGACGGTGATGTAGCCAATCAGAATGTTCGGCGTGAAAGATTCAAGTGTTTTTGGTGGCGGACGAAATCCCCCGCAACCTCGATAACCCTGCCAGAGTTGACGCGCATCCAATTTCGTCTCCAACCCCACTTGGAATTGTTCCTTAGCTCTGGAAGTAGCCCTCTGCAGGCTGGACCTGCAGGTCCCGTATCCCCTTCCGGTGGTCTCTTCAATTTAAACGGTCTCCCTCAAAAGATAATTGGCAGCTCAGCATCGTTTGAACTTTGCTCCTGATCTCTGAAATTCATTCCTTAAACCATAACTGATGCAGACTCATTGACACTTTTAAACACTAGCTCTGAACCAATTTATTTAACCTTCACTAAAGTATTTTTTGTCATTTCTTTCCATGTATATTGCTTTTCTCTTTTCTGAAATCCTATTTTCATGTTTGTACTTCATCCCATTGTGAAGCATGTCGAATTACACCATCTGTAGGAATAGTGCTCTATAATAAATGTACTGTTATTGCTTTTTATTTTCTCTCAGCTCACGTTGGTACAGGAGCCTGAAGACACACAGTCAATGATTCAGGAACAGCTTCTGCTCTCTTTTAGCACTACGTTTTATATATACACATACACACATACAAACACACACACACACACACACACACACATATATTTATATATAGGCATATTTTTCAAAAACCCACTGACCCAACTCTCCACACGCCCAATCACACAGTGACCCACCCCTCAACACCACCAAACACCCACTGACCCACCCCTCCACCCCGACGATCACCCACTGACCCACCCCTCCACACCCCGAATCACACACTGACCCAACCCTCAACACTCCCCCATTAACCCACTGACCTACACCTCCACACCCACAACAAACCAGTGACCCACCCCTCCACACCCGCGATCACCCACTGACCCACCAATACACACCCCCAATCACCCAACGACCCACCACTCCACACCCCCAATCACCAACGACCCACCACTCCACACCCCCAATGACCCACAGACACATCCCTCCACACCCCCAATCACCCACTGACCCACCCCTCCACACCCCCGATCACACAATGACCAACCCCACCACACCCCCAATCACCCACTAACCCACTCCTCCACATTCCCAATCACCCACTGACACACCCCTCCACACCCACAATCACCCACTAACCCACCCCTCCACATCCACAATCACCTGCTGACCCACCCCTCCACAAGCACGATCACCAATTGACCCACCCCTCCACACCCCCATTCACCCACTGACCCACCACTCCACACCACCAATCACCGACCGACCCACCCCTCCACACCCCCAATAACCGACCGACCCAGCCCTCCACACCCCCGATCACCCAATGACCCACACCTCCACACCCACAATCACCCACTGACCCACCCCTCCACACCCTCAATCACACACTGACACAACCCTCCACACCCACAATCACCCGCTGACCCACCCCTTCACAACCCCGATCACCCATTGACCCAGCCCTCCACACCCCTTATCACCCACTGACCCAACCCTCCACACCCCAAATCACCCACTGACCCACGTCCACACCCCCAATCACCCACTGACCCACCCCTCCACACCCCTGATCACACATTGACCAACCCCTCCACATCCCCAATCACCCAGTAACCCAACCCTCCACACCCGCAATCACCCACTGACCCATCCCTCCACATCCCATCACCCACCGTCCAACCCCTCCATACCCCTAATCACCCACCGACCCATCCCTCCACACCACCAATCACCCACTGACCTACCTCTCCACATCCCCAATCACCCACTGACCCACCCCTCCACACCCCAAATCACCCACTGACCCACGTCCACACCCCCAATCACCCACTGACCCACCCCTCCACACCCCCAATCACCCACTGACCCACCCCTCCACACCCCTGATCACACATTGACCAACCCCTCCACATCCCCAATCACCCAGTAACCCAACCCACCACACCCGCAATCACCCACTTACCCATCCCTCCACATCCCATCACCCACCGTCCAACCCCTCCGTACCCCTAATCACCCACCGACCCATCCCTCCACACCACCAATCACCCACTGACCCACCCCTCCACACACACACATCCACCGTCCCAACCCTCCACAGACACAAACACCCACTGACCCACCCTTCCACACCCACAATCACCCACAGACCCACCCCTCCACACCCCCAATGACCCATTTACCCACGCCTCCACACACCTAATCACCGACTGATCCACCCCTCTACATCCCATCACCCACCGACCCACCCCTCCGTACCCCGAATCACCCTCTAACCCAACCCTCCACACAACCAATCACCCACTGACACACCCCTCCACACCACCAATCACCCAATGACCCACCCCTCCACACCCCCGATCACCCATTGACCCAACCCTCCACACCCCCAATCACCCACCGACCCACCCCTCCACACCACCGGTCACCCATTGACCGACCCCTCCACACCCACAATCACCCACTGACCTACCACTCCACACCCCCGATCACCCGTTAACCCACCCCTCCACACTCCCAATCACCCACTGACCCAACCATGCACACCGGGAATCAGCCACTGACCCACCCCTCCACACCACCAATCACCCACCGACCCACCCTTCCAAATCCCAAATCACCCACTGACCCACCCCTCCACACCAACAATCACCCAATGACCTACCTCTCCACACCCCCAATCACCCAATGACCCACCCCTCCACACACCCACCCACTGACCCACCCCTCCACACACTCAATCACCCGCTGACCCACCCCTCCACAGCCCTAATCACCAACTGACCCACCCCTCCACACACGCACACCCACTGACCCAACCCTCCACAGACCCAATCACCCACTGACCCACCCATCCACACCCTCAGGCACCTACTGACGCACCATTCCACAGCCGCAATCACCCACTGAATCACCCTTCTATACCCTTAACCACACACTGACCGTGCACTCCACAGTCCCAATCACCCCCTGACCCACCCCTCCACACCCCCGACAACCCATTGACACACCCCTCCAAACCACCAATCACCCACCAACCCAATCCTCCACACCCAAATCACCCACCGACCCACCAATCCACACCCGCAATAACCCACCAAAGAACCCCTCCACATCCCCAATCACCGACTGCCCCACCCCTCCACACCCCCAATCACCCGCTGCCCCACCCCTGCACACCCCCAATCACCAACTGACCCACCCCTCCACACCCCCAATCACCCGAGACCCAGCAATTCTCACCCCCAATCACCCACCGATCCGCGCCTCCACACCCCCAATCACCCACTGACCCACCCCTTCACACCCCCAATCACCCACTGACCCACCCCTCCACACCCCGAATCACTCACTGACCCACCCCTCCACACCCCCAATCACCCACCGACCCACCCCTCCACACCCCCAATCACCCACTGACCCACCCCTCCACACTCCCAATCACCCACTGCCCACCGTCCACAGTCCCAATCACCCACTGACACACCCCTCCAAACCGCCAATCACCCACTGACCCACCCCTCCACACCCCCAATCACCCACTGACACACCCCTCCACACCCCCAATCACCCACTGACCCACCCCTCCACACCCCCAATCACCCACTGACACACCCCTCCGCACCCCAATCACCCACTGACCCACCCCTCCACACTCCCAATCACCCACTGCCCACCGTCCACAGTCCCAATCACACACTGACCCACCCCTCCAAACCACCAATCACCCACTGACCCACCCCTCCACACCCCCAATCACCCACTGACACACACCTCCATACCCCCAATCACACATTGACCCACTCCACCACACCCCGAATCACCCACGGACCCAACACTCCACACGCGCAGTCACCCTCTGACCCACCACTCCCCTCCCCCAATCACCCACTGACCCAGCAATTCTCACCCCCAATCACCTACCGACCCGCGCCTCCACACTCCCAATCACCCACTGCCCACCCGTCCACAGTCCAAATCACCTACTGACACACCCCTCCACACCCCCAATCACCCAACGACTCACCCTCAACATCCCCAATCACTCACTGACCCACCCCTCCACACCCCCAATCACCCACTGACACACCCCTCCACACCCCCAATCACACATTGACCCACCCCACCACAACCCCAATCACACACTGACCCAGCCCTCCATACCCCTGATCACCCATTGACACACCCCACCACATCCCCAATCACCCACTGACCCAACCCTCCACACACGCAGTCACCCTCTGACCCACCACTCCACACCCCCAATCACCCAACGACCCACCCCTCCACACCGCCAATCACTCACTGACCCACCCCACCACACCCCCAATCACACACTGACCCAGCCCTCCATACCCCTGATCACCCATTGACCCATCCCTCCACACCCCCAATCACCCACTGATCCCCCCCTCTACAACCCCAATCACCCACTGACCCACCCCTCCACACACCCACACACTAACCCAACCCTCCACACCTCCAAACACCCACCGACTCAACGCTCCGCACTTCAATCAGCCACTGATCCACCCCTCCACACCACCAATCACCCACTGACTCTCCTCTCCAAACCCCCAATCACCCACTGACCCATCCCTCCACAACCCCAATCACCCACTGACCCACCCCTCCACACACCCACACACCGACCCACCCTTCCACGACCCCAATCACACACTGACCCACCCATCCACACCCACAATAACCCACCAAACAACCCCTCCACACCCCCAATCACCCACTGACCCACCCCTCCATACCCCCAATCACCCACTGACACACCCCTCCACACCCCCAATCTCCCACTGACCCAGCCCTCCACACCCCCAATCACCCACTGACCCACCTCTCCACACCCCCAATCTCCCACTGACCCAGCCCTCCACACCCCCAATCATTCACCGATCCAGCCCTCCACACTCCCAATCACCCAATGACCCATCCGTCCACACACCCACTCACTGACCCACCCCTCCAGACACCCAATCACCCGCTGGACCCGGACTGCCGAGGTCGGGTGTGGGGAATTGTCCCGGCGCAACGGCCCTGCCCCCCCCCCCAGTTTTAAAAACTCCCCCGCACAGGTTCCACTCTGCCATTGGATTCTTCCGAAAGCCAACAGAACAGTACTTAACGCGTTCAGTATGGATGTGAGATGGAGAAGGCTTTTCAGGGTCTGTGCTTATCCTGGTGAGGGGTCTCGGCCCGAAACGTCGACTGTGTATTCTTCTCCATAGAAGCTGCCTGACCTGCTGAGTTACTCCAGCGTTTTGTGTGTGTTATTCTTGTAAAGTTTTGTAATAACCCCTCCACATTTTGTTGAGAGGAGGCGTGAGGAGATCTCTCGGCCAGTTCGGTTCCTTCAGGTTGTCAGAGCCGGGGGTGGGAGTGGGGACAATCTCCCATTATCGATTAAATGCTCCCAAAGGTGTGCGTCTCAAATACCCTCTGACAACCAAGTCCAGCTCCCGCCCTACACGTGTGGTTTAGCTACTAAGCCCGGCTGAACCGTGTCTACTGACAGGAGAAGGGGCAAAGGCGGGTTACTGGCGCCTTAAAACCAGTCGCTCCGGCAAATGGCGCTCGTCAGCTGCTGTTGGCAGCTCATGTACTGCTTTTATTTTTTCGCTCAAGTTGGTACAGGAGCCTGAAGACACACATTTAATTCGGGTAAGTTAGTCCTGACGAAGGGTCTCGGCCTGAAACATCGACTGGACCTCTTTTGAGAGATGCTGCCTGGCCTGCTGCGTACACCAGCAACTTTGATGTGTGTTGCTTAATGATTCAGGAACAGCTCCTTTAGGCATATTTTTCAATGACCCACTGACCCACCCCTCCACAGTCCCAATGGCCTTCTGACCCACCACTCTAGACCCCCAATCACCCACTGACCCACCCCTCAACAGTCCCAATCACCCACTGACGCACACCTCCACAGTCACAATCATCCTCTGACCACCGCCCCACACCCTCGATCACCCACTGACCTACTCCTCCACACCCCTTGTCACCCACTAAACACACCTCCACATCCCCAATCACCCACTGACCCACCCTCCACACCCCCAATCACCCACTGATCCACCCCTCCACACCATCAATCACCCACTGACCCACCCCTACACACCCCCAATCTCCCACTGACCCACCCCTCCACACCCCCAATCACCCACTGACACACCCTCCACACACGCAGTCACCCTCTGAAACAACACTCCGCTCCCCCAATCACCCACTGACCCATCACTCCAGACCCCCAATCACCCACTGACCCACCCCTCAACAGTCCCAATCACCCACTGACCCACACCTCCAGACCCCCAATCACCCACTGACCCACCCCTCCACAACCCCAATCACCCACCGACCCACCCCTCCACACCCCCAATCACCAACCGACCCACCCCTCCACGCCTCCAATCACCCACTGACCCACCCCTCTACACCCCCAATCACCCACTGACCCACCCCTCCACAGTCCCAATGGCCCTCTGACCCACCACTCCAGACCCCCAATCACCCACTGACCCACTCAGCAGTCCCAATCACTCACTGACCCACACCTCCACAGTCGCAATCACCCTCTGACCCACCGCCCCACACCCTCGATCACCCACTGACCTACTCCTTCACACCCCTAATCACCCAGTAAACACACCTCCACACCCCCAATCACCCACTGACACACCCTCCACACACCCAATCACCCACTGACCTACCCCTCCACACCCCCAATCACCCACTGACCCATCCCTCTATAACCCCAACCACCCACTGACCGAAGCTCCACTCCCCCATTCACCCACTGACCCACCCTTCTACACCCCCAGCCTCCGAATGATCCATCCCTCCACACCCCCATTCACCCACTGACCCACCCTTCTACATCCCCAGCCTCCGAATGATCCATCCCTCCACACCACCAATCACCCGCTGGACCCGGACTGCCGAGGTCGGGTGTGGGGAATTGTCCCGGCGCAACGGCCACGCCCCCCCCCTCAGTTTTAAAAACTCCCCCGCACAGGTTCCACTCTGTCATTGGATTCTTCCGAAAGCCAACAGAACAGTACTTAACGCGTTCAGTATGGATGTGAGATGGAGATGGCTTTTCAGGGTCTGTGCTTATCCTGGTGAGGGGTCTCGGCCCGAAACGTCGACTGTGTATTCTTCTCCATGGAAGCTGCCTGACCTGCTGAGTTACTCCAGCGTTTTGTGTGTGTTATTCTTGTAAAGTTTTGTAATAACCCCTCCACATTTTGTTGAGAGGAGGCGTGAGGAGATCTCTCGGCCAGTTCGGTTCCTTCAGGTTGTCAGAGCCGGGGGTGGGAGTGGGGACAATCTCCCATTATCGATTAAATGCTCCCAAAGGTGTGCGTCTCAAATACCCTCTGACAACCAAGTCCAGCTCCCGCCCTACACGTGTGGTTTAGCTACTAAGCCCGGCTGAACCGTGTCTACTGACAGGAGAAGGGGCAAAGGCGGGTTACTGGCGCCTTAAAACCAGTCGCTCCGGCAAATGGCGCTCGTCAGCTGCTGTTGGCAGCTCATGTACTGCTTTTATTTTTTCGCTCAAGTTGGTACAGGAGCCTGAAGACACACATTTAATTCGGGTAAGTTAGTCCTGACGAAGGGTCTCGGCCTGAAACATCGACTGGACCTCTTTTGAGAGATGCTGCCTGGCCTGCTGCGTACACCAGCAACTTTGATGTGTGTTGCTTAATGATTCAGGAACAGCTCCTTTAGGCATATTTTTCAATGACCCACTGACCCACCCCTCCACAGTCCCAATCGCTCTCTGACCCACCACTCCAGACCCCCAATCACCCACTGACCCACCCCTCAACTGTCCCAATCAGCCACAGAGCCACACCTCCACAGTGCCAATCACCCTCTGACCCACCGCCCCACACCCTCGATCACCCACTGACCTACTCCTCCACACCCCTAATCACCCACTAAACACACCTCCACACCCCCAATCACCCACTGACCCACCCTCCACACAACCAATCACCCACTGACCTACCCCTCCACACCCCCAACCACCCACTGACCCAACCCTCTATAACCCCAACCACCCACTGACCCAACCTCCACACCCCCAATCACCCACTGACCCACCCTTCTACACCCCCAGCCTCCGAATGACCCATCCCTCCACAACCCCAATCACCCACTGACCCACCCCTCCACACCCCCAATCACCCACTGACCCACCCCTCCATGAAATTATTTTGGAAATATTTAAAGTGGAAAAGTTGACCTACTCTTTGAGAATTCAAAAAGAAAAATTTTATCAAATTTGGAATAAATGGATTAAATTTATTACCCCACTGCGAGCAGACTTTAGATGAGTCTCCCAATGGTTTATACTGTTTGTCTCACCAACATATTAATAGTGTTAACGTAAGCACCCTTGGCTCGAGTGTTTACTGTTCTTTTTTTTTGGAAAATGTGGAATTAACACAAGTAAAGAAAAGAACTGGGGAAATTTGGACCAGAAAGAAATGGACCAGAAGAGAAACATGGAAATTAGTATTCAACTACTGTTATTAATATTTTTTGTAACTACCAATACCATTATTTAGTTTAATAGAGTGGAATTACAATTGCACATCAAGTGAACAAGTGAACGAACACTGAGTTCCAACGATGCGCAACAGACTTTTTCTTTAAAATGGGCCTTTTTCCCTTTTTATTTTCCTTACTAACACTCTGCCCTGATTAAGGATAATCCTAACTGCAGGCTGAGAATAAACGGGGAAGACATAAAACAAGTACAGAACTTTTGCTACTTAGGAAGCTGGGTGACATCAGGTGGCAGGTGCGACTTGGACATCAAAAGAAGAATAGGGATGGCAAAAGACACCTTTACGAGAATGAAGAGTATACTGACCAACACTAAACTAGGTATGACAACCCGCCTCAGAGTACTGAAATATCACGTTTATCCAGTTATGTTATATGGCTCAGAATGTTGGAGAATATCTAGAAACATGAGGAAACGAATTGTAGCAGCAGAGATGTGGTTTTTGGGGAGGATGCAAAGAATATCAGGGACGAAACGAATACCTAACGAGGATGTCATGAACAGAGCAAGCACAAAAAGGGAAATAATGTATGAGATCATGAAAAGGCAACGTAACTTCATTGGACATGTGATTAGGAAAGAGGACTTACAATGCACGGTAATTATGGGAAAGATTGAAGGGAAGAAAGCAAGATGAAGACAAACACAAATGGTGATGGAGACAGCAGCCAGAGAACTGGAAATGAATACCAGTGAATTGATCCACTTGACCCGAAACAGGAGGTGTGGAACATGGCAGTCAAAGCTCAAACTGGGCACGCCACCTGATGAGGATGACGATCCAGATTAAGATTTATAAAGTTCAGCCACTTAATTGCATACGGTGTACTGTCGGATATTTTGCGGTGCGGATTTGTAACCAGGCAACATATCACGCAGCATCCACAGAAACGAGATTTCTCAGTTTTCGCGGAACCAGGAGTTGTTTTCCCCCACACGAACACGTGCTGGCCGAGCCCGAGGCTCACACCTATCGGATCCATTTCTCTCCAGCCCTTCACCTTTCCCACCTGACCAGCTTATCACCTTCCAGCCGTCCTCCTTGCCCCTTCACTTCCAGTCCCGAAGAAGGATCCCAGCCCGGCGCGTCAGCTGCTTGTTCATTGGCCGAAACGCTGCCCGGCCCTGACGAGTTGCTCCAGTGCTTTGTGTGCGGGTTGAAATGTGGTTTTCTAAGGGGAACATGGGGTGGGGTGGGAAAATCTTCTTCACTCCAGAGGGTGGTGAGAGTGTGGAAGGCGCAAGTGCTGGATGCATGTTCGATTGTGACACTTAAGAGAGGTTTGGATGGGTACGTGGATGGGAGGTGTACGGAAGTTTGTGGTCCTGGAGCAGGTTTATGGGATTAATAGTCCAGCAGGGACTAGATGGGCTGAAGGGCCTGTTACTGTGCTCAATGACTCTGTAACCTCACAAGACTTCAACCGAGAGATGGGGTCAGTGGCCGTTTGGAAAGTGTTGTACAGAACAGACTCCTCAATATGGCTGGTTTTCAAAGCCTTTATTCATGTCTCAGAGATGCAGAAAGCAGAAAAATCACTTGATATCTGTGTTAAGCCATGCATGGAAGTCTCCCCCTTGCTGTTTTCCAAGGCTCCCCCACCATCTTGATCAATTTATCACCTCCCTACGAGAAGACACCACTTTCCCATTCACAACCTCCTCCACCACGGTGATCGTCTTGGTCTGGGTTGAAACAATGGGCTCTGAAATGAAAAACAGTCAGTCAGCGATCTCACGGGACGGTCACCTGATACAGTCACCAATCAGCGTTCACAAGACCATCAGACATAGGAGCAGATTTGGGCCATTCAGCCCATCGAGCCTGCACAGCCATCCCATCATGCTGATTTACAATCCCTCCCAACCCTGTTCTCCTGCCTTCTCCCTTCTCCCCGTAACCTTTGACGCCCTGACTAATGAAGGATCTATCAGCCTCCAGTTTCCTGAAATATTGCACGGTGAACCTGTGGGATCCGTGGCCACAGATGGCTGTGGACTTCAAGTTATTGGGGTAGACTGAAAGCAGAAATAATGTGCCTAATTCTGCTTGATGTACCAAATGATCTTAAATGTACCAAATGACTTAGCCACTGCAGTTGTCTGTGGGAATGAATTTCACAGACTCACTGCCCCCAGGCTGAACAAATTCCTCCTCTTCCCTGTTCTGAAGATACATACTTGTATTCTGAGGCTGTGTCCACTGGTCCTAGATTCCTCCACTGTAGGAAAAATCCTCTCCACATCCACTCTATTTGTGATCTGGTCCTAGACGCTGCGCATTATAGGAAACATCCTCTCCACATCCACTCTATCTGTGTCCGCTGGTCCTAAGCTCCCACACTACAGGAAACATCCCCTCCACATCCACCCTAACTATGCCCTCTAGTCCTAGACTCCCCGACTATAGGAAAAATACTCTCTACATCCATTCTATCTGTGTCCTCTGGTCCTAAACTCCCCCACTATAGGAAACATCCTCTCCACATCCACCCTATCTATGCCCTCTAGTCCTAGACTCACCGACTATAGGAAACATCCTCTCCACATCCACTCTATCTGTGTCCTCTGGTCCTAGACTCCCCCACTATAGGAAACATCCTCTCCACATCTACGCTATCTGTGTCCTCTGGTCCTAGACTCCCCCACTATAGGAAACATCCTTTGGTTGCCGCCCGACCTGCTGATTTCCTCCAGGATTTTGAGCGCATGACCAAACTTTCTCAGCCCAACTGCGCCGTGCAGACACGGTAAGATAGCCTACTCACTTCTTTCCTCGTTGACCATCGTCTTCAGTATTGTTGACTTGCTTGACACTTGGCCAGAAGACTGACCCCTGAAAATCAAAAGGACAGAGTGTGACCTTACACTACGGGAAGGGCTGGGAGTGGGAGGAGGTCAAGACTTCCAATTAATTATTGCCTGCCACAGAACCTTAGCACACATCTCACATCATATCACAGGCAAAGCCCACCCCACCATCGAGCAGATCTACAAGGAAGAAAATAGCATCTGTCATCAGTGACCCCCACCACCCAGACCAGGCTCTCTTGCCATTGATACCATCAGGAAGGAGGTACAGGAGCCCCAAGACCCACACCACCAGGTTCAGGAACAGTTATTACCCCTCAACCATCAGGAAGGAGGCACAGGAGCCTCAAGACCCACACCACCAGGTTCAGGAACAGTTATTACCCCTCAACCATCAGGAAGGAGGTACAGATGCCGCAGGACCCACACCACCAGGTTCAGGAACAGTTATAGAAACCATAACCATCAGGAAGGAGGTGCAGGAGCCTCAGGTCCCACACCACCAGGTTCAGGAACAGTTATTACCCTCTCAACCAACAGGCTACTGAAGCAGGTTGAAGAACTTCACTCAGCCCAACTCTGAACTACAACTCTTCCACAACCTACAGGACTCACTTTCAAGGTCTCAACAACTCATGTTCTCGGTATTAATTTACTTTTACTCAACATTTGCACGACTTGCCCTCTTTTGTATATTGTACATTTTTTAATCAGACTTTGTTATGTAGAGTTTTTTATCTACTCGATTGTATTATTTTACTTCCTTGTCAACAGCTGAGTCTCTTCCCAGGGCAGAAATGGTAACATGAGGGGCCACACCTTTTAGGGGAGGAAAGTATGGGAGCGTTGTAAAAGGTTGCGTTTCTTTTTGACAGAGAGAGGTAGGCATTTGGAATGCCCTACAGGGGCAGTGGGAGAGGCATAAGCATTTAGGGAACTGAGGAATCTCTAAGATAGGGACAGGGATAATGGGAAAATGCAGGAGGGAAGGGTTGGATTGATCTTACAGAAGGTTAGAAGCTTGGCACAACTTTGTGGGCCGAAGGGCCTGTCCTGTTCTATGTTCTAGGACTGGATTGTATTCAGGTTCGAGTCTGGCCTGGCGAGTTGCTTACCCGTAGCCGCCCAGCAGCCTGCGATAGGTCTCAATTTCCGCCTCCAGTCTGCTCTTTATGTTCAGGAGCCGCTGGTACTCCTGGCTCATGGACAGGATCTTGGCGCGGAGATCGCCCAAGTCCCCTTCCAGACCGTTGATGGTCATCTGCAGATTGGCCCTCTCGCCGGAGAAGCGCATGTCAACCTCGTTCAGGTTACCCTCCAGCGAGGCGATCTGAGGGCAAGAGGTGGACGGTGAGAGGGGGATTTCCAGTGACCGGGCTGCACCCACCCGAACTCCCGTCCTTCTACAGCCACGCGGTAGAGAGCATCTGAACAAACTGCATCACCGCTGGGCACGGGAACTGCCCGGCAGCACACAGGAAGACTCGACAATGGGTAGTCAAAATTACCCAACTCTACACCGGCACCAGCCCACCCACCATCCGTATACAGAAAGGTGCCGGAAACAGGGCCGGGAACATCATTAAGGATCACACCCACCCTGCTCCCGGACTGTGTGTCCCACTCCTGTCACGGTGGAAGATGTGTAGCATCCACGCCAGGACCTCCAGACACAAAAAACAGTGACTTTCCAACAAGCAGTGAGGCTGATCAACACCTCCACCCAATAACCCACACCTTCACACACCCCAATCACCCACTAACCAACCCTTCCACACCCCCAATCACACACTGACCCACCCCTCCACACCTCCAATCACCCACAGACCCACCCCTCCACACCGCATTCACCCACTGACCCATCCCTCCACACCCCCAATCACCCACCGACCCACCCCTCCACACCCCATTCTCCCACTGACCCATCCCTCCACACCCCCAATCACCCACTGTCCCACCCCTCCACACCCCCAATCACCCACTGACCCACCCCTCCACACCCCCAATCACCCACTGACCCACCCCTCCACACCCCCAATCATCCACTGACCCACCCCGCCACACCCCCAATCACCCACTGAGTCACCCCTCCATACCCCCAATCACCCACTGACCCACCCATCCACAGCCCCAATCACCCACTAACAAACCCCTCCACACCCCCAATCACCCACTGACCCACCCATCCACAGCCCCAATCACCCACTAACAAACCCCTCCACACCCCCAATCACCCACTGACCCACCCCTCCATACCCCCAATCACCCACTGACCCACCCCTCCACACCCCCAGTCACCACTACTTTATTAGTTGCTGTCAGAGTCACCTCATGTACAGACACTCCTGTACCCTGCGTCACTTTGCGGACATACAACCTTTGCGAATAATCAATCAATCAATCAATCAATAGCTGGGTGGCTGCCTGGCCTCCCCCACCACCAGCCCAGCCCGGAGGGTTACTCACAATGCTTTGCATCGTGCTCAGCTCGGTCTCCAGCCCCTGACAGCTGTGCCTCAGTTCAGTTAGTCTGGATTTCTCCCCATCGATGGCACCCGATTTGATGCTGATCTCCTGTTGCACAGCCGCAAACTGAAACAGTTGAAAGTAAATTTTTATTGTCAAACCAGACGTACCACACAACTACACTGTTGATGTCCAAAACTCGTCTGTGAAAGGTCTGTTGGGGGTGGTGCTATCGTCGGGCACGTGTCTAAAACCCCCACACTCCCCCATCCCGGGACCTACAGTAGCTCCAAAGACCTCACCCCGGGGAGAGGAAGGAAAAAAATGGGATATACATCTGGGAACAACTTGAAAGACTGGGTCACAACATCGGACTCTGGTGAGCGGCTGTCAGCTGCCGATTCTGCAGTAGGGGTGATGGGCCCTCTGCGAGCCGAAGGGTTGTGGGAGCATTTGAATGATGGGGTAAGTGAAGTCATCCCCTCTGATTCATGGTTGATGGTGAGGGGTGATAACTGTTCCTGAACCTGGTGTTGTGGATCCTGAGGCTCCTGTAGCTCCTTCCTGATGGTTGAGGGGTAATAACTGTCCCTGAACCTGGTGGTGTGGGTCCTGAGGCTCCTGTACCTCCTTCCTGATGGCTGAGGGGTAATAACTATTCCTGATCCTGGTGGTGTGGGTCCTGTGGCTCCTATACCTCCTTCCTGATGGTTGAGGGGGTAATAACTGTTCCTGAACATGGTGGTGTGAGTCCTGATGCTCCTGTACCTCTTTCCTGATGATTGAGGGGTAATAACTGTTCCTGAACCTGGTGCTGTGGGTCCTGAGGCTCCTGTACCTCCCTGATGGCTGAGGGGTAATAACTGTTCCTGAACCTGGTGGTGTGGGGCCTGAGGCTCCCGTACCTCCTTCCTGATGGTTGAGGGGGTAATAACTGTTCCTGAACATGGTGGTGTGGGTCCTGAGGCTCCTGTACCTCCCTGATGGCTGAGGGGTAATAACTGTTCCTGAACCTGGTGGTGTGGGGCCTGAGGCTCCCGTACCTCCTTCCTGATGGTTGAGGGGGTAATAACTGTTCCTGAACCTGGTGGTGTGGGACCTGAGGCTCCTGTACCTCCTTCCTGATGGCTGAGGGGTGATAACTGTTCCTGAACCTGGTGGTGAGGGTCCTGAGACTCCTGTACCTGCTTCCTGATGGCTGAGGGGTGATAACTGTTCCTGAACCTGGTGCTGTGGGTCCTGAGGCTCCTGTACCTCCCTGATGGCTGAGGGGTAATAACTGTTCCTGAACCTGGTGCTGTGGGTCCTGAGGCTCCTGTACCTCCCTGATGGCTGAGGGGTAATAACTGTTCCTGAACCTGGTGGTGTGGGGCCTGAGGCTCCCGTACCTCCTTCCTGATGGTTGAGGGGGTAATAACTGTTCCTGAACCTGGTGCTGTGGGTCCTGAGGCTCCTGTACCTCCCTGATGGCTGAGGGGTAATAACTGTTCCTGAACCTGGTGGTGTGGGGCCTGAGGCTCCCGTACCTCCTTCCTGATGGTTGAGGGGGTAATAACTGTTCCTGAACCTGGTGGTGTGGGACCTGAGGCTCCTGTACCTCCTTCCTGATGGCTGAGGGGTGATAACTGTTCCTGAACCTGGTGGTGAGGGTCCTGAGACTCCTGTACCTGCTTCCTGATGGCTGAGGGGCAATAACTGTTCTTGAACCTGGTGATGTGTGTCCTGAGGCTCCTGTACTTCCTTCCTGATGGCTGAGGGGTAATAACTGTCCCTGAACCTGGTGGTGTGTGTCCTGGGGCTCCCGTACCGTTTCCCTGATGGCAGCAGTGAGACGAGAGCATGATCTTGTTATGAAGAATAGTGATAAAGCTTCCCAAGGAAGGAAATTGGGGAGAATGGGGGAGGGGGAGAGTTATGGGTACCCTCAGTGACACCTGGTAGAGTGGATAGACTTGCAACAGCGTAAAACCGTGGTTAGACAACTTTTGGAGAATTGTGTTTATTTCTGGTCATCTCATTGCGGGAAGGATGCAGAGGGAGATCCACCAGGATGCTGCTTGGATTAGAGAGGGTGCAGAGGAGGTTCAGCAGGATGCTGCCTGGATTAGAGAGGGTGCAGAAGAGATTTGCCAGGATGCTTCCTGGATTAGAGAGCATGTCTTATGATGATAGTGAGCTGGGATGTTTCTCTTTGGAGTGAAGGACGATGAGAGTAGGCTTGACAGAATTGTGCACAAGGTAAATGGCACAGATCGAGTGGACAGCCAGAGAATTTTTCTGCCCGGGTGGAAATGGCTAATACAAGGGGGCATAATTTTAAGGTGACTGGCGGAGAGTGTAGGACGGGATGTCAGAGGCAACTTCTATCCGTCGGGATTGGTGGGTGCAAGGAATGTGTTACCAAGGGTGGTGGTAGAGGCAGATTTAGTAGGGACATGGAAGAAACTTATAGATTGATACATGGATGGAAGAAAAAATGGAGGAGGGATGAGTTAGATTGATATTGGTGTAGGTGAAAAGGTTGGCACAACTTCATGGGCTGAGTGCCCTGTATTCTGCTGTAATGTTCGATGTTCTGTTGGAAAAGCTATAGTTGCCTGCTCGCTGGTGGGGAAGGTAATGGATAATTTGATCATTTGAGAACCAGTGGGATGGTTAGGGAGGAAATGTTTCTTGAATTGGGGTGGTGGGACAGAGTCGAAAGTTTGGAGACAGGACGTTCCAGAGAATCGTCACCGTGTCTTCCACTCAAACAGCGCAGAAAGAAGCTGATCAGCCCAGTGGCTCCAGAGGGGCAAAGTAAACCAGGAAACATGGATGTGTAGGAATCTGATTTCTCTTATGCCTTGACAACTGATCGTGTGTCAAATGTTAATTTTAAATCTACCGAAGATGACACTGCAGGATTGAGTGAGGATCAGCTGTGAAGGGATAGAACCAGCATGATGGTCTGAATGTCCTCCTCCTTTCTGTGTGGGGCTTAAACCTGGAATTCTGAGGGTGACAGGTGCAAGGGCTAGGTGTTGAGTCATCGTGTGATGGTGCAGAGATCGGGGTGGGATGACACCGTAACGGCTGACAAGGTTCTAATACATCTTGTGGGGTGGGGTGGGGGGAGCTTCAGCCCGGGTAGTTGAATTCCAACGGTGTCTCTGAGGCAGCTGCTCATTCTGCCCAAGATCTCTGACTTCACCAGTTTGCTCCAGTATTCCAAAGACATGGCAGTACGCAAGGGCTCAGGGTAAATTGCCCTCTGTCTAGATTCGGGTTGAGAGGAAAATTGGATGGGCCATTATCAATTGGGAGAGAAGATGCCACGGGCCGAATGGCCTGAATATGCCCCTATACCCTGCGGTCACCTGGACGTGTGAACAGGTGGGTGGATGGGCCGCAGGGCTCGAAGGGACCGGGAGGGCCTGTTCTGCGCGGATTCTGGGAATACGATCCCCGTTACCTGCTGCTTGTACCAATCGTCGGCCTCTGCCTTGTTCTGGTTGACCATGGCTTCATACTTGGCCCGAATTTCTCCCAGAACCTTGAGCAAGTCCACGGAGTCTGCAGTTGTGACATCGACAGAAACATTGCCGGTCATCTGGGACTTCAGGCTCCTGAGCTCCTGCAGGAAGGAAGAATACGTACCGATTTCACCCTCTGATTCTCGGCAGTGACACAGAACAGAAACGACTCACAATGTTTGGGCAATTATGCCCATTGCTTACATCTTCGTGGTTTTTCCTGATGTAAATGAGCTCCTCCTTCAGGTTCTCAATCTCGGTCTCCAGCTGACTCTTCACGAGGGTGAGGTTATCCAACATCGTGCGCAGACCATTGATATCGTTCTCAACGGACATCCTGATGGACAACTCAGTTTCAAACCTATCGAGATGGGAAAAGAGCAGGACATTTTGGTCATCGGTGGCCAGGGCTGAAGTCGTTAAGCTTTTCCTGCACCAAACTATACAAGATATCTGGGCCTGTACTCACAGGAATTCAGAAGAATGAGGGGTGACTTCATTTAAACACATCGAATGGTGAAAGGCCGAGATAGAGTGGATGAGGAGAGGATGTTTCTTATCGGGGAGGAATCTAGGATCAGAGGACACAGATAGACTGGATGTGGAGAGGATGCTTCCTATAGTGGTGGAGTCTAGGACTAGAGGACACAGATAGAGTGGATGTGCAGAGGATGTTTCCTATAGTGGGGGGGTCTAAGACCAGAGGGCACAGATAGAGTGGATGTGGAGAGGATGTTTCTTATAGTGGTGGAGTCTAAGACCAGAGGACACAGATAGAGTGGATGTGGAGAGGATGTTTCCTATAGGTGGGGAGTATAGGAGCAGAGGGCATGGGCTCAGAATAGAGGAGCATCCTTTTGGATGGGAGATGAGCCCCCCATTTCTATCCTGTTTTCCACCCCTATGCTTAGACGAAGAACAAAAACATTTGCTCCAGAGGGGCTCACGGTGAAGCATTAAAAAATATGGGATCCAGAGGGGTACAGCACTGGAAATGAAGTCGGAGGTTTGAGCGGAGATTGGTCGACAACCCCTTTGTTAACTCATTACATGCCAAACCTCTGAATTCGCTGCATACTATAACAGAGAGGCAGGAAAGCTGTTAGAATCTGGAGCAAAAAGAAACATAAGGTGCTGGTCAAGCAGCATCTGTGGAGGAAGTTTTATGTTAACGATAGTCTATGTCATTTTCAACCACACAAGACACTCTGCAGATATTGTAAATGCAGAGCAAACCACACACACAGAATGCTGGACAAACTCAACAAGTTGGGAGGCATCTGTGGAGAGGAATAAAGAGTTTTGATTTCTCTCCATAGATGCTGATTGACTTGCTGAGTTCCTCCAGGAGAGGCAGTGCAGTATGTGTCTGTCTGTCTGTGAGCCTATGCTTGTCTGAGCGCCTGTGTCTGCTCTTCTCTGTTCCCAAGAGGGGGAAAAGGAAACTTCCAATTGTTAGATTGAGATCTCTGTCAGTGTTTCACATGCCAAGTTTGTTCGGATACCAGTGTCACTGTATTGTATTTGACTTTCTGGAAAGCATGAGCCTTTTATAATATTATTCCAGTTTTTTTTTGCGGGGGGGAGGGAGGGGGAGAATACGGTGGGTCTACTTCCCGTTTCTAGGCCCCACACTCCAGTCCAGTAGATGGCGGTAATGGACCTTATTCTGGTCCGCCAGTCGCCATTAAACTTCCGGAGAAGAAGACGACGACCTGCAGGACTCAGTTGGTCCACTGTCCGCCCTTCAGCGGAAGGGAAAGGGGCCGGAGGAGGCAGACGCGGTCAGTTGGAACCCAAAACTCGCATCGGCAGGCTCGGTACTAACTTGGCTTTGAAGTCTTCCGCCGCCAGTTTGGAGTTGTCCACCTGGAGCATGATTCCGGAGTTGGCCAGGATCAAGTCGTTGATCTGTGGGAGACAGGAGGTGGAAGTGTACCGGGTGGAGCAAGGGGGACGTGGGGAACCACAGGCACACCGTCCCGCCCGCTTCTGGTTTGCAAGGTTAAACTTAAACCCCTCAACCCCTACCTCTCTCCTCCCAGCCCCCGTCTATCTCAGAGCTACCTCTTCCTCCACCAGCCCCTCCCTCCTCCACCCTGCCCTCCCCTCCGCCCTCTCCACCAGCCCCTCCCACTCTCTCTCCGTCTCCTCCACCCCGCCCGTCCCCCTTTCGCCTTCGATCCCCTTTTCCACGTGGATTTTCCCGGTTTCTTCCCGCATCGCACAGACGTGAATCGAGGGCCGCTACGTTGACCCGTTTCGATGGCCGTGCGAGAAGTAAAGTCAATCCTTCACCCCCCTGCCCCGGCCCTTCCCCATTCCTTCCCTCGCACCTAACGTTCTCCTCTCTGCGGAGGGCACGGCCTCAGACCAGAGGATAGAGGCGAGGAGGAATTTCTTTGGTCGGGGTTGGTGGCGAATGTGTAGAACTCGTTTACTACGGGCGGCCGCAGACAGGTTGGGTAGTCTTCAAGCGGGAGGTCCTCAGGGGCGGCGAGGCGCCCCTTTCCCTCCGCCAGCCCGCGGGGTCACCCTTGGGCAAGGTGGTTAGCCCACCTTGCCCCCTCCCCACATCCACCGTGTCCACATGAAACCGTGAGATCAGGTGGTGGACGGTCGAATGAGCAGTCGATGCCGGTCACAAGTCCTGGTGATGTGACCACTGACGCCAGGCAGACAATCTCTGAAGAGTATTGGTACTGGCCGGGGGTGGAGTTAGGGGCGCCCATCTCGTAAAGGCAATGGCCAACCACCTCTGTAACTTCGCCAAGATTCATTTGAGAGGGACAGAAGGTTAGCCAGACTGGAATGGCGGCCCACACTCGATGGGCTGAATGGCCCCGTTCTGGTCGGGTGTCTAATGGCCAACCTCCTCGCACCCTGACATCTCCCCGGCACACACACACACACACACACACACACACACACAGACTCACTCACACACACACACACACACACACACACACACACACACACACACACACACACACACACACACACACACACACTGACAATCACTGGGGGGAATGGGAGTTGCTTTTTCGGGGCTCTTACCTGGTCGCGAAGGCCCTTGATGGTGGCCCAGCACTCGCTGTAGTCGCGGGTGGTGGGACCCGCCTGTTGGTAGTACTCCCGGATCTGAAGCTCCAGTTCGGCGTTGGACTTCTCCAGGGAGCGCACCTGGTCCAGGTACGTCGCCAGCCGGTCGTTCAGGCCCTGCATGGTCTGCTTCTCGTTCAGCAAGGCGGCGGAGGAGATGCTGTACCCGCCGCCGGACGCGCTGCTGAACCTGCCGCCGAACCCAATGCTTAACCCGCTGCCGAACCCGCCGCCGGATCCGTACACCATGCCGGCGCCCAGGGCTGAGCCCAGGCCGTAGCTGGAGGCTCGGCTCTGGCCGAAGCCGTACATACTGCCTCCCCGCATGCTTGAGGAGACCCCGGACATGCTGCGGGACCCCCAGCTCTGACCGCCGCTGCTGCTGCTTCTGAAGCTGGTCTGCATCTTGTTCCTCAGGCCTTACACCGAGCCACTGGTGTGCGGCCACCTCCTTCTCGCCTCTTTATATCCTCATCCCGAGCCGGGCCACCGCCCAGAGAGAGAGAGGGAGTTAAAAAAAAAGCGCTGGGCGTGGAGCGGGTAAGCCGCCTGGGGCTCCTTGGAGGGTCTCGAGTTACGGGGGACACACCCAGAGTCCGGAACCCACGATCCCGCCGCCTCCCACGGCCGCGGAGCAGATCTGATCCATTCTGGAGGAGAGAGAGACAGAAAGTTTCTCCAAATTTAATTGTTCAAGTGCAAATGTGTAATTGTCGTTCAACCACTCTTCCGAAATCAGCCAAGCCCACAGCGTTCCTCCGGGACCCGCGGGGGGCAAAACAGGTTACCGACACGTACACAGCATAAAGTTAACGATGGCGGGAAAGCACACGGTTATAACATACAATGATATATTTAAAAATAATGACTGGTGTGGGGTTTGGTTCAACATTAATCGATCCCTGTAGCAGTGCCGGTGAAGGTGCCAGTAACAGCGGGGAAACCCGCCCTCGTTCTCAGTCCCTGCGAGTCAGTCGGGTGTATTAGATTTCAGAGAGAGATTTCAGACAGCGAGCTGAGGGTCAGCGGATTTACAACGGTGGGAGTGTCGGGGGAGCGAGGAAGGAGGGAGACAACTGTGTTGATGTCTTCCGCTTCTGTAGTGGGAGGGGCCGAGTTGAGTGAGGAAGACCCCCTCCCAAGTATTGCCGTAGCCCTTTTCTCACTGTTACCGTCAGGGAGGAGGTACAGAAGCCTGAAGACACACGCTCAGCGATTCAGAAACAAATTTCACGACACATGCCGGCGATAATAAAGTGATTCTGAATGGCAAATGGGCTCTTGGCTTTAAATAATCCCAGTCATTCAACACCACTTTCAACAGTGAGTTCCCGGCGGTGAGGGAGCTGGTCCTGCAGCGTGCTTTGGAGAGCGGGTTGGGGTGGGGGAACGAAGGAGGAAGGGCATGGCGAGACACTGAAGGTGTCGCGGTCACACAGCGCAAACTCCAGTTGGTGACGGCGACTTGGTCCGCTGGACCCGGACTACCGAGGTCGGGAGTGGGGAATTGTCCCAGCGCAACGGCTCCCCCCCCCCCCCACTTTTAAAAACTACCCCGCACAGGTTCCACTCTGTCATTGGATTCTTCAGAAAGCCTACAGAACACCACTTAACGCGTTCAGTATGAATGTGAGACGGAGAAGGCTTTTCAGGGTCTATTCTTGTCCTGGTGAGGGGTCTCGGCCCGAAACGTCGACTGTGCATTCCTCTCCATAGATTCTGTCTGACTTGCTGAGTTCATCCAGCATTTTGTGTGTGTTATTCTTGTAAAGTTTCAAATGATGAATGAAGTGTACTTTAATTAAAAATAGTTGTGGGATGTAACAACGACGGGAGGTCAGGGAGAGGAACGGACAAGGAACCAGCGTTTAAAGGGCGAAAGACTTTTCCCGGCAGAAACCCAGTGTGGGTGTGGGGGAGGGAGAGGGTGTGGGGCGACGCAGCTCCCGTCGCGTTGATAGTGGATGTACGGTCAGTTGTTAATTTTAAAACGGGTCACCGGCACATTTTGTTGAGAGGAGGCGGGAGGAGATCTGTCGGCCAGTTCGGTTCCTTCAGCTTGTCAGAGCCGGGGGTGGGAGTGGTGACAAGCCCCCTTTATGGATTAAATGCTCCCAATGGCTTTCCTCTCAAACAGCCTCTGACAACCAAGTCATCTCCCGGCCTTCACGTGTGGTTTAGCAACTAAGCCCGGCGGAACCGTGTCTACCGACAGGAGAAGGGGCAAAGGCGGTTTATCGGCGCCTTAAAACAAGTTGCTCCGGCAGATGGGGCTCGTCAGCCGCTGTTGGCAGCTCACCTTGGAGAAAGAAAACTCTGATCTCAAATCTCCCGCTGTCTTGCGGCTGTACCCAATGATGGGACGGCTTCGGAAGTAAACCCCGAGGGGAAAAATCCGGAGCTGGAGACCTACGCTGACGGGCGACCCCTGCGGCGCTGCGGGGGCCAGGGTGTATCGGTCTCTGCCGCTCCTGCGTGGAGAGACAGGGAGCCTGGCGCACCGACAGCAGATCAGCCCTGGCTCGCGTACTGGCGTGTCACGTAGACAGCCGGGGGACGCAACATTCATGGGCGACCCCGAGCGACAGTTCTTCAGAGTGTGGGTGCTCCGTCAACCGGGACTACGGCTAATGGTAGTAACCCACCCCCCACCACACACTCTGGGAGGATGCAGTCGCACACATAATGCTCCCCTCCCGCCGCCCGCCGCTGCCACAGCGTCCCGATCTGCTGAACTACAAGTCCCAAAGCCTCCAGCGATAATGATACTGCTTTTGACAAAGTAAAATAAGAACTGAACTGACAAATTACCAAAAAAAACAATCATTATGTAACCACGAATGCCCTCAGATTAACACTTCCTGGGACGGGCACAGGCACAGTTCAGTGGCAAAGCGTCACTTACCAAGTCTTGTTTTAAAATACAAACTCACAAAAGACACCACACCTTGCTATAATTACAAGCCTGATCCAGATTTAGAGTCAGAATCTGGCAAACTATATTGTGACCAATCAGTTATTACAGATAGGACAATCCATAGTAACTGTCTGTATATGATATTACAGGATAAACTAGCAAGAAGAACTTGTTTAATAGATATAGCCATTCCAAGCACACATAACATACAGAAATCAATCAGTGAAAAACACCAGAAATATAGTGAATTAAAAGAGGAAATTGAAAGGCTATGGAATATGAACAGGATATACATTGTCCCAGTAGTAATAACTCCAACTGATATCATCCCAAAGTCACTACGCAATAGCATTAAACAGTTATGGCCACACAATAATATCCATAAAATCTTCAGAAAGCCAAAATACTAAACACCACTAGAATAGTCTGAAAGTTCCTCGCAATTCAAAAATGAGTGTACTTGTCTGTGCCCTTAACTCAGCTTTTACCAACCTGAGCTGAGAAAGAAAACAAACAACCTTGTTATGGAGCACGCTCCCTACAGATGATGTAGTTCACCGTGTTTCACAATGTGATAAGGTACAAACATTGAAATAAAAGAGAAAAAGCGGTTATCTAAAGGCAAGGTTAAATAAATCAGAATCAGGTCTAATATTACCGGCATATGTTGTGAAATTAACTTAGCGGCAGCAGTACAATGCAATACATGATAATATAGAAAAAATAAATAACTGAATTGCAGTGAGTATATATATATATATATTAAGTAGTTAAATTAAAAATAGCATAAAAACAGAAATAATAAAATAGTGAGTTAGTATTCATAGGTTCACTGTCTATTCAGAAATTGAACGGCAGAGGGGAAGAAGCTGTTCCTGAATCGTTGAGTGTGTGTCTTCAGGCTCCTGTACCTCCTCCCGGATGGCAGAGGGGAAGAAGCTGTTCCTGAATCGTTGAGTGTGTGTCTTCAGGCTCCTGTACCTCCTCCCGGATGGCAGAGGGGAAGAAGCTGTTCCTGAATCGTTGAGTGTGTGTCTTCAGGCTCCTGTACCTGCTGCCTGATGGAAGAGGGGAAGAAGCTGTTCCTGAATCGTTGAGTGTGTGTCTCAGGCTCCTGTACCTGCTGCCTGATGGAAGAGGGGAAGAAGCTGTTCCTGAATCGTTGAGTGTGTGTCTTCAGGCTCCTGTACCTCCTCCCGGATGGCAGAGGGGAAGAAGCTGTTCCTGAATCGTTGAGTGTGTGTCTTCAGGCTCCTGTACCTCCTCCCGGATGGCAGAGGGGAAGAAGCTGTTCCTGAATTGTTGAGTGTGTGTCTTCAGGCTCCTGTACCTGCTGCCTGATGGAAGAGGGGAAGAAGCTGTTCCTGAATCGTTGAGTGTGTGTCTTCAGGCTCCTGTACCTGCTGCCTGATGGAAGAGGGGAAGAAGCTGTTCCTGAATTGTTGAGTGTGTGTCTTCAGGCTCCTGTACCTGCTGCCTGATGGAAGAGGGGAAGAAGCTGTTCCTGAATCGTTGAGTGTGTGTCTTCAGGCTCCTGTACCTCCTCCCTGATGGCAGAGGGGAAGAAGCTGTTCCTGAATCGTTGAGTGTGTGTCTTCAGGCTCCTGTACCTCCTCCCTGATGGCAGAGGGGAGGAAGTTGTTCCTGAATTGTTCAGTGTGTGTCTTCAGGCTCCTGTACCACCTGCCTAATAGCAGAGGGGAAGAAGCTGTTCCTGAATCGCTGAGTGTGTGTCTTCAGGCTCCTGTACCTCCTCCGTGATGGCAGAGGGGAAGAAGCTGTTCCTGAATCGTTGAGTGTGTGTCTTCAGGCTCCTGTACCTCCTCCCTGATGGCAGAGGGGAAGAAGTTGTTCCTGAATTGTTCAGTGTGTGTCTTCAGGCTCCTGTACCACCTGCCTAATAGCAGAGGGGAAGAAGCTGTTCCTGAATCGTTGAGTGTGTGTCTTCAGGCTCCTGTACCTCCTCCCTGATGGCACAGGGGAAGAAGCTGTACCTGACGCACTGCTTGATTAATTTAATACACGGTGGGCTCCATTTAACCGATCCGAACAGCTGTCCAAGAGCTAACACTAATTGGGAAATTTGCCGGGATTCCCATCGTTGATCTGGGGCACTATGCCACTTAATTAGGACAGGATACTATTTCTGATCAGTTTCTAACTACCGTCAGTCCTGTGGCTGTTAGAAGCGACACGGTGCTTAGAGCGAACTGTTCTTCAATTGTGTACGTTTGTGTTCAAAAACACATGATTTTTGTCACCGATGGTTTGCAAGAAACAAGCAGTAGATCATCAGGAACTGTTTCACTCACCGCGGTTCCGCTACTACAACAGGTTAGGAGCTACCAAGAATTTGAAGGTATCAACAACCATCTCGAATGTTACAATGAGAATGAAGAGTTGGAGGAGATAATCGCAAAAACCAGATGAGGAGGAGAATATGGCGGCACGACGGCAGCCCACGCGGCCACTTCGGGGACGATGTCTGTCATCTGTCAAGTAGGGGACCGTGCACAATCCTGATTTGATGGAGATGGATGTGAGAGTACAGGAGGAACATCTGGGAAACTTCTGAAATGCCTGCTTCGCTGCCGCTGCTACTGTGCGGTAACCAGAATCTCCGGAGCTGAAGGCCCCAAAATCCTCGGCTTTGTGTGTTTCAGCGGCCGGGACGAGGTCGAAGGAGCTCGGCAGAGGATAGCGCTCGGGAGGCTGTATCAGAGGAGCTGGTCGGATCCTTGAAGCTTTCGGACGGACGGACTCAGTGTCGGCTGGGGTCGGCTGCTTCCAAGGCATCAACAAGTTGACGGTGCCTGGAGGTTTATGGCAGGGAGTTTCTCCCTTTTGCCGCCTGCTATCGGGGACTCGGGAGTCGATCGACTCGGGACTTTGAGACTTTTTTTTACTGTGCCCATGGTTTGTCCTTCATCAAATTATGGTATTGCTTTGCACTGTTGTAACTATATGTTATAATTATGTGGTTCTGTCAGTGTTAGTCGTTGGTTTGGCCTGTTTTCTGTGATATCGCTCTGGAGAAACATTGTATCATTTCTTAAAGCATGTATGCATTTCTAAATGACAATAAAAGAGGACTGAGTGTTCTCATAATCCAAACAAGCATTGTCTGAAGGCAGCTCATTATATGCACTGATTTGCTTCATCAAGAACACAACGCAGATGAATTTCCCCATCAATAATTGTTGAAACAAATACACAGTTTTGCAGTACTGCTGTAGGATTGGTGGTGTTCTAATTGGTTCTGTATTTCATTTAAAAACATAGTTTGTCTTTTCATGCCCCTTTAACAATTTCCATGAAACTTCAGCTAATTGCGGCAGTCGCTTAATTGGGCCAAGATGTACTGGTCCCGATGGGTCCAAATTAACTTTAATCCCCTGTATTTCTTAAAGTAATTTATAGTTTGCTTCTATATTGCACTGCACTGCTGTCGCAAAAGAGCAAATTTCATGATATTAAACCCAATTCTGATTCTGTTAAATTCCAGGCACCTCTCAGAACTGGAAAATATCCCGAATCCCCTTTGCTGACCATTGGAGGGTTCCAGCACAGAAGGGGACACCAGACATGTAAAGGCCACCCTTGTTCATCTGATCTAAGTCAAGGACTGGCCAGCAATGATGCACACCCAGAGGCCAGTATACGAGGTACTTCCTGAGCCTAATAAAGTGGCTCCCTTTCTGAAGCACTGCTGCTTGAAGATGTCCTGTGTACTATGGAGGCTAGTGCCCGTGATGGAGCTGACTGAGTTTAGAATTGTCTGCATCTTATTTCAATCCTGTGCAGTGACTTCTCCTCATCCCATACCAGACGGTGATGTGGCCAATCAGAATGTTCGGCGTGAAAGATTCAAGTGTTTTTGGTGGCGGACGAAATCCCCCGCAACCACGATAACCCTGCCAGAGTTGACGCGCATCCAATTTCGTCTCCAACCCCACTTGGAATTGTTCCTTAGCTCTGGAAGTAGACCTCTGCAGGCTGGACCTGCAGGTCCCGTATCCCCTTCCGGTGGTCTCTTCAATTTAAACGGTCTCCCTCAAAAGATAATTGGCAGCTCAGCATCATTTGAACTTTGCTCCTGATCTCTGAAATTCATTCCTTAAACCATAACTGATGCAGACTCATTGACACTTTTAAACACTAGCTCTGAACCAATTTATTTAACCTTCACTAAAGTATTTTTTGTCGTTTCTTTCCATGTATATTGCTTTTCTCTTTTCTGAAATCCTATTTTCATGTTTGTACTTCATCCCATTGTGAAGCATGTCGAACTACACCATCTGTAGGAATAGTGCTCTATAATAAATGTACTGTTATTGCTTTTTATTGTCTCTCAGCTCACGTTGGTACAGGAGCCTGAAGACACACAGTCAATGATTCAGGAACAGCTTCTGCTCTCTTTCAGCACTACGTTTTATATATACACATACACACATACAAACACACAAACACACACACACACACACACACACACACACACACACACACACACACACACACACACATATATTTATATATAGGCATATTTTTCAATAACCCACTGACCCAACTCTCCACACGCCCAATCACACAGTGACCCACCCCTCAACACCACCAAACACCCACTGACCCACCCCTCCACCCCCACGATCACCCACTGACCCAACTCTCCACACCCCGAATCACACACTGACCCAACCCTCAACACTCCCCCATTAACCCACTGACCTACACCTCCACACCCACAAAAAACCAGTGACCCACCCCTCCACACCCGCGATCACCCACTGACCCACCAATACACACCCCCAATCACCCAACGACCCACCACTCCACACCCCCAATCACCAACGACCCACCACTCCACACCCCCAATGACCCACAGACACATCCCTCCACACCCCCAATCACCCACTGACCCACCCCTCCACACCCCCGATCACACAATGACCAACCCCACCACACCCCCAATCACCCACTAACCCACTCCTCCACATTCCCAATCACCCACCGACACACCCCTCCACACCCACAATCACCCGCTAACCCACCCCTCCACATCCACAATCACCTGCTGACCCACCCCTCCACAAGCACGATCACCAATTGACCCAGCCCTCCACACCCACAATCACCCACTGAACCACCCCTCCACACCCTCAATCACACACTGACACAACCCTACACACCCACAATCACCCGCTGACCCACCGCTTCACAACCCCGATCACCCATCGACCCAGCCCTCCACACCCCTTATCACCCACTGACCCAACCCTCCACACCCCCAATCACCCACTGACCCAGCCCTCCACACTCCCAATCACCCACTGACGCACCCCTCCACACAACCAATCACGCATTGACCCACCCCACCACACCCCTAATCACCCACTGACCTAATCCTCCACACCCTCAATCACCCACTGACCCACCGCTCCACACCCCCAATCACCCACTGACCAACCTCCACACCCCCAAACACCCACTGACCCACCCCTCCACACACCCAATCACCCACTGACCCACCCCTCCACACCCCTGATCACACATTGACCAACCCCTCCACATCCCCAATCACCCAGTAACCCAACACTCCACACCCGCAATCACCCACTGACCCACCCCTCCACATCCCCAATCACTAACGACCCACCACTCCAGACACCCAATCACCCACAGACACACCCCTCCACACCCCCGATCACTCACTGACCCACCCCTCCACACCCCGAATCACTCACTGACCCAACCCTCAACACTCCCCCATTAACCCACTGACCTACACCACCACACCCACAACAACCCAGTGACCCAACCCTCCACACCCGCGATCACCCACCGACCCACCCATCCACACCCCCAATCACCCAACGACCCACCACTCCACACCCCCAATCACCAACGACCCACCACTCCACACCCACAATCACCCACAGACACACCCCTCCACACCCCCGATCACCCACTGACCCACCCCTCCACACCTCCGATCACACAATGACCAACCCCACCACACCCCCAATCACCCACTAACCCACTCCTCCACATTCCCAATCACCCACCGACACACCCCTCCACACCCACAATCACCCGCTAACCCACCGCTCCACACCCCCAATCACCCACTGACCAACCTCCACACCCCCAAACACCCACTGACCCACCCCTCCACACACCCAATCACCCACTGACCCACCCCTCCACACCCCTGATCACACATTGACCAACCCCTCCACATCCCCAATCACCCAGTAACCCAACACTCCACACCCGCAATCACCCACTGACCCACCCCTCCACATCCCCAATCACCAACGACCCACACTCCAGACACCCAATCACCCACAGACACACCCCTCCACACCCCCGATCACTCACTGACCCACCCCTCCACACCCCGAATCACTCACTGACCCAACCCTCAACACTCCCCCATTAACCCACTGACCTACACCACCACACCCACAACAACCCAGTGACCCAACCCTCCACACCCGCGATCACCCACCGACCCACCCATCCACACCCCCAATCACCCAACGACCCACCACTCCACACCCCCAATCACCAACGACCCACCACTCCACACCCACAATCACCCACAGACACACCCCTCCACACCCCCGATCACCCACTGATCCACCCCGCCACACCCCCGATCACACAATGACCAACCCCGCCACACCTCCAATCACCCACTAACCCACCCCTCCACACTCCCAATCACTCACTGACACACCCTCCACTCCCACAATCACCCGCTAACCCACCCCTCCACATCCACAATCACCCGCTGACCCACCCCTCCACAAGCACGATCACCAATTGACTCACCCCTCAACACCCCCAATCACCCACTGACCTACCACTCCACACCACCAATCACCGACCGACACACCCCTCCACACCCCCAATAACCGACCGACCCAGCCCTCCACACCCCCGACCACCCAATGACCCACACCTCCACACCCGCAATCACCCACTGACCAAACCCTCTACACCCCCAATCACCCACTGACCCAGCCCTCCACACTCCCAATCACCCACTGACGCACCCCTCCAAACCTCCAATCACCCACTGACCCACAACTCCACAACCCGAATCTCCCACTGACCCACCCCTCAACACCCCCAATCACCCACTGACCCACCCCTCCACACCCCCAGTCACGAACTGACCCACCCCTCCACACCCCGAATCAACAACTGACCCACCGCTCAACACCCCTAATCACCCACTGACACACCCCTCCAAACCTCCAATCACCCATTGACCCACCCCTCCACACCCCCAATCACCCACTGACACACCCCTCCACACCCCCGATCACACACTGACCCACCCCTCCACACCCCCAATCACCCACTGACCCACCCCTCCACAGTTCCGATCACCCACTGACCCACCCCTCCACACCCCCAATCACCCACTGACTCAACGCACCACACCCCCAATCACCCACTGACACACCCGTCCACACCCCCAATGTCCCACTGACCCAGTTCTCCACACCCCCAATCACACACCGACACGCCTCTCCACACTCCCAATCACCCACTGACCCTCCCGTCCACAGTCCCAATCACCCACTGACCCACCCCTCCACACCCCCAGTCACCCACTGACCCACCACGCCACACCCCCAATCACCCTCTGACCCACCCCTCCACACCCCCAATCACCCAACGACACACCCCTCCACACCCCAAATCACCCACTGACCCACCCCTCCACACCCCGAATCACCCACAGACCCACCCCTCAACACCACCAATCACCCACTGACCCACCCCTCCAATCCTCCAATCACCCATTGACCCACCCCTCCACACCCCCAATCACCCACTGACCCACCTCCACATCCCCAATCACCCACTGACCCACCACTCCACACCCCCAATCACCAACGGACACACCCCTCCACACTCCCAATCACCCACTGACCCACCTCCACACCCCCAATCACCCACTGACCCATCCCTCCACACCCCCAATCATCCACTGACCCACCCCACCACACCCCCAATCACCCACTGACCCACCCCTCCACAGTTCCGATCACCCACTGACCCACCCCTCCACACCCCCAATCACCCACTGACTGAACCCTCCACACCCCCAATCACACACTGACACACCCGTCCACACCCCCAATCACCCACAGACCCACCTCCACACCCCCAATCACCCACTGATCCACTACTCCACGCCCCCTACCACCCACTGACCCACCCCTCCACAGTCCCAATTACTCACTGACCCACCCCTCCACAGACCCAATCATCACTGAAGCACCCCTTCACACCCCGAATCACCCACTGACCCACCCCTCCACACCCCGAATCACCCACTGACCCACCCCTCCACACCCCCAATCACCCACTGACCCACCCCTCCACACCCCCAATCACCCACTGACCCACCCCTCCACACCCCCAATCACCCACTGACCCACCCCTCCACACCCCCAATCACCCACTGACCCACCCGTCCACAGTTCCGATCACCCACTGACCCACCCCTCCACACCCTCAATCACCCACTGACTCAACGCTCCACACCCCCAATCACCCACTGACACACCCGTCCACACCCCCAATGTCCCACTGACCCAGCCCTCCACACCCCCAATCACACACAGACACGCCCCTCCACACTCCCAATCACCCACTGACCCTCCCGTCCACAGTCACAATCACCCACAGACCCACCCCTCCACACCCCCAGTCAACCACTGACCCACCACGCCACACCCCCAATCACCCTCTGACCCACCCCACCACACCCCCAATCACCCAACGACCCACCCCTCCACACCCCAAAACACCCACTGACCCACCCCTCCACACCCCGAATCTCCCACTGACCCACCCCTCAACACCCCCAATCACCCACTGACCCACCCCTCCACACCCCAAATCACCCAACGACCCACCCCTCCACACCCCAAAACACCCACTGACCCACCCCTCCACAACCCGAATCTCCCACTGACCAACCCCTCAACACCCCCAATCACCCACTGACCCACCCCTCCAAACCTCCAATCACCCATTGACCCACCCCTCCACACCCCCAATCACCCACTGACCCACCCCTCAACACCCCCAATCACCCACTGACCCACCCCTCCAAACCTCCTATCACCCATTGACACACCCCTCCACACCCCCAATCACCCACTGACCCACCCCTCCACACCCCCAATCACCCACTGACCCACCCCTCCTCACCCCCAATCACCCACTGACCCACCCCTCCACAGTTCCGATCACCCACTGACCCAACCCTCCACACCCCCAATCACCCACTGACTCAACGCTCCACACCCCCAATCACCCACTGACACACCCGTCCACACCCCCAATGTCCCACTGACCCAGCCCTTCACACCCCCAATCACACACCGACACGCCTCTCCACACTCCCAATCACCCACTGACACTCCCGTCCACAGTCCCAATCACCCACTGACCCACCCCTCCACACCCCCAATCACCCACTGACCCACCACGCCACACCCCCAATCACACTCTGACCCACCCCTCCACACCCCCAATCACCCAACGACCCACCCCTCCACACCCCAAATCACCCACTGACCCACCCCTCCACACCCCGAATCACACACTGACCCACCCCTCAACACCCCCAATCACCCACTGACCCACCCCTCCAAACCTCCAATCACCCATTGACCCACCCCTCCACACCCCCAATCACCCACTGACCCACATCCACACCCCCAATCAGCCACTGACCCACCCCTCCACACCCCAATCAGCCACTGACCCACACCTCCACACTCCCAATCACCCACTGACCCACCTCCACACCCCCAATCACCCACTGACCCATCCCTCCACACCCCCAATCACCCACTGACCCACCCCTCCACACCCCGAATCACCCACTGACCCACCCCTCCACACCCCCAATCACCCACTGACCCACCCCTCCACACCCCCAATCACCCACTGACCCACCCCTCCACACCCCCAATCACCCACTGACCCACCCCTCCACACCCCCAATCACCCACTGACCCACCCGTCCACAGTTCCGATCACCCACAGACCCACCCCTCCACACCCTCAATCACCCACTGACTCAACGCTCCACACCCCCAATCACCCACTGACACACCCGTCCACACCCCCAATGTCCCACTGACCCAGCCCTCCACACCCCCAATCACACACAGACACGCCCCTCCACACTCCCAATCACCCACTGACCCTCCCGTCCACAGTCACAATCACCCACAGACCCACCCCTCCACACCCCCAGTCAACCACTGACCCACCACGCCACACCCCCAATCACCCTCTGACCCACCCCACCACACCCCCAATCACCCAACGACCCACCCCTCCACACCCCAAAACACCCACTGACCCACCCCTCCACACCCCGAATCTCCCACTGACCCACCCCTCAACACCCCCAATCACCCACTGACCCACCCCTCCACACCCCAAATCACCCAACGACCCACCCCTCCACACCCCCAATCACCCACTGACCCACCCCTCCAAACCTCCAATCACCCATTGACACACCCCTCCACACCCCCAATCACCCACTGACCCACCCCTCCACACCCCCAATCACCCACTGACCCACCCCTCCACACCCCCAATCACCCACTGACCCACCCCTCCACAGTTCCGATCACCCACTGACCCAACCCTCCACACCCCCAATCACCCACTGACTCAACGCTCCACACCCCCAATCACCCACTGACACACCCGTCCACACCCCCAATGTCCCACTGACCCAGCCCTTCACACCCCCAATCACACACCGACACGCCTCTCCACACTCCCAATCACCCACTGACCCACCCCTCCACACCCCCAATCACCCACTGACCCACCACGCCACACCCCCAATCACACTCTGACCCACCCCTCCACACCCCCAATCACCCAACGACCCACCCCTCCACACCCCAAATCACCCACTGACCCACCCCTCCACAACCCGAATCACACACTGACCCACCCCTCAACACCCCCAATCACCCACTGACCCACCCCTCCAAACCTCCAATCACCCATTGACCCACCCCTCCACACCCCCAATCACCCACTGACCCACATCCACACCCCCAATCAGCCACTGACCCACCCCTCCACACCCCAATCAGCCACTGACCCACCCCTCCACACTCCCAATCACCCACTGACCCACCTCCACACCCCCAATCACCCACTGACCCATCCCTCCACACCCCCAATCACCCACTGACCCACCCCTCCACACCCCCAATCACCCACTGACCCACCCCTCCACAGTTCCGATCACCCACTGACCCACCCCTCCACACCCCCAATCACCCACTGACTGAACCCTCCACACCCCCAATCACACACTGACACACCCGTCCACACCCCCAATCACCCACTGACCCACCCCTCCACACCCCCAATCACCCACTGACCCACCCCTCCACACCCCCAATCACCCACTGACCCACCCCTCCACACCCCCAATCACCCACTGACCCACCCCTCCACAGTTCCGATCACCCACTGACCCACCCCTCCACACCCTCAATCACCCACTGACTCAACGCTCCACACCCCCAATCACCCACTGACACACCCGTCCACACCACAATGTCCCACTGACCCAGCCCTCCACACCCCCAATCACACACAGACACGCCCCTCCACACTCCCAATCACCCTCTGACCCTCCCGTCCACAGTCACAATCACCCACAGACCCACCCCTCCACACCCCCAGTCACCCACTGACCCACCACGCCACACCCCCAATCACCCTCTGACCCACCCCACCACACCCCCAATCACCCAACGACCCACCCCTCCACACCCCAAAACACCCACTGACCCACCCCTCCACACCCCGAATCTCCCACTGACCCACCCCTCAACACCCCCAATCACCCACTGACCCACCCCTCCACACCCCAAATCACCCAACGACCCACCCCTCCACACCCCAAAACACCCACTGACCCACCCCTCCACAACCCGAATCTCCCACTGACCCACCCCTCAACACCCCCAATCAGCCACTGACCCACCCCTCCAAACCTCCAATCACCCATTGACCCACCCCTCCACACCCCCAATCACCCACTGACCCACCCCTCAACACCCCCAATCACCCACTGACCCACCCCTCCATACCTCCAATCACCCATTGACACACCCCTCCACACCCCCAATCACCCACTGACCCACCCCTCCACACCCCCAATCACCCACTGACCCACCCCTCCACACCCCCAATCACCCACTGACCCACCCCTCCACAGTTCCGATCACCCACTGACCCAACCCTCCACACCCCCAATCACCCACTGACTCGACGCTCCACACCCCCAATCACCCACTGACACACCCGTCCACACCCCCAATGTCCCACTGACCCAGCCTTTTCACACCCCCGATCACACACCGACACGCCTCTCCACACTCCCAATCACCCACTGACACTCCCGTCCACAGTCCCAATCACCCACTGATCCACCCCTCCACACCCCCAATCACCCACTGACACACCACGCCACACCCCCAATCACACTCTGACCCACCCCTCCACACCCCCAATCACCCAACGACCCACCCCTCCACACCCCAAATCACCCACTGACCCACCCCTCCACACCCCGAATCACACACTGACCCACCCCTCAACACCCCCAATCACCCACTGACCCACATCCACACCCCCAATCACCCACTGACCCACCCCTCCACACCCCCAATCAGCCACTGACCCACCCCTCCACACTCCCAATCACCCACTGACCCACCTCCACACCCCCAATCACCCACTGACCCATCCCTCCACACCCCCAATCACCCACTGACCCACCCCTCCACACCCCCAATCACCCACTGACCCACCCCTCCACAGTTCCGATCACCCACTGACCCACCCCTCCACACCCCCAATCACCCACTGACTGAACCCTCCACACCCCCAATCACCCACTGACACACCCGTCCACACCCCCAATCACCCACTGACCCACCTCCACACCCCCAATCACCCACTGACCCACCCCTCCACACCCCCAATCACCCACTGACCCACCCCTCCACAGTCCCAATTACTCACTGACCCACCCCTCCACAGTCTCAATTACTCACTGACCCACCCCTCCACAGTCTCAATTACTCACTGACCCACCCCTCCACACCCCCAATCACCCACTGACTCAACGCTCCACACCCCCAATCACACACCGACACGCCTCTCCACACTCCCAATCACCCACTGACCCTCCCGTCCACAGTCCCAATCACCCTCTGACCCACCCCTCCACACCCCCAGTCACGCACTGACCCACCACGCCACACCCCCAATCACCCTCTGACGCACCCCTCCACACCCCCAATCACCCATTGACCCACCCTTCCACACCCCCAATCACCCACTGACCCACCTCCACACCCCCAATCACCCACTGACCCACCCCTCCACACCCCCAATCACCCACTGACCCACCCCTCCACACTCCCAATCACCCACTGACCCACCTCCACACCCCCAATCACCCACTGACCCATCCCTCCACACCGCCAATCACCCACTGACCCACCCCTCCACACCCCCAATCACCCACTGACCCACCCCTCCACAGTTCCGATCACCCACTGACCCACCCCTCCACACCCCCAATCACCCACTGACTCAACCCTCCACACCCCCAATCACCCTCTGACACACCCGTCCACACCCCCAATCACCCACTGACCCACCTCCACACCCCCAATCACCCACTGACCCACTACTCCACGCCCCCTACCACCCACTGACCCACCCCTCCACAGTCCCAATTACTCACTGACCCACCCCTCCACAGACCCAATCATCACTGAACCACCCCTTCACACCCCGAATCACCTTCTGACCCACCCCTCCAAACCCCGAATCACCCACTGACCCACCCCTCCACAGCCCCAATCACCCACTGACCCACTCCTCCACATCCCCAATCACCCTCTGACCCACCCCTCCACACCCCCAATCACCATCTGACCCAACCCTGTTCAGTCGCAATCACCCACTGACCCACCCCTCCAGACCCACAAGCACCCTGTGACCCACACCTCCACACCCCCAATCACCCACTGACCCACCCATCCACACCCCCAATCACCCACCAACACAGCCCTCCACAACCCCAATCACCCACCGACCCACCCCTTCACACACACCCCCAATCACCCACTGACCCACCCCTCCACACACCCAATCACCCACTGACCCACCCCTCCACAACCCAATCACCCACTGACCCAGCCCTCCACACCCCCAATCACCCACTGACCCACCTCCACACCCCCAATCACCCACCGAGCCACCCCTCCACACCCCAAATCACCCACTGACCCACCCCTCCACAGTCCCAATTACTCACTGACCCACCCCTCCACACCCCGAATCACCCACTGACCCACCCCTCCACACCCCCAATCACACAGTGTTCCACCCCTCCACACCCCCAATCACCCCCTGACCCACCCCTCCACACCCCCAATCACCCTCTAACCCACCCCTCCACACCCCGGATCACCCACTGACCCACCTCTCAACATCCCCAATTACCCACTGACCCTACCCTGTACAGTCGCAATCACCCACTGACCCACCCCTACACACCCACAATCACCCTCTGACCCACACCTCCACACCCTCAATCACCCTCAGACCCACCCCTCCACAGTCCCAATTACTCACTGACCCACCCCTCCACACCCCGAATCACCCACTGACCCACCCCTCCACACCCCCAATCACACAGTGTTCCACCCCTCCACACCCCCAATCACCCCCTGACCCACCCCTCCACACCCCCAATCACCCACTAACCCACCCCTCCACACCCCGGATCACCCACTGACCCACCCCTCAACATCCCCAATTACCCACTGACCCTACCCTGTACAGTCGCAATCACCCACTGACCCACCCCTACACACCCACAATCACCCTCTGACCCACACCTCCACACCCTCAATCACCCTCAGACCCACCCCTCCACACCCCCAATCACCCACCTACCCACCCCTCCACACCCCCAATCACCCACTGACCCACCCCTTCACACCCCCAATCACCCACCAACCCACCCCTCCACACACCCAATCACCCACTGACCCACCCCTCCACAGTTCCAATCACCCACTGACGCACCCCTCCACACCCCCAATCACCCAGCGACCCACCTCTCCACACCCCCAATCACCCACTGACCCAGCCCCAATCACCCACCGACACAACCCTCCACACCCCAAATCACCCACCGACCCACCCCTCCACACCCCCAATCACCCACTGACCCACCCCTCCACACACCCAATCACCCACTGACCCACCCCTCCACACCCCCGATCACCCACTGACCGAACCCTCCTCACCCCCAATCATTCACTGACCCGCCCCTCCACACCCCCAATCACCCTCTGACCCACCCCTTCAAACCCCCAATCACCCACCAACCCACCCCTCCACACACCCAATCACCCACTGACCCACCCCTCCACAGTTCCAATCACCCACTGACCCACCGCTCCACACCCCCAATCACCCAGCGACCCACCTCTCCACACCCCCAATCACCCACTGACCCAGCCCCAATCACCCACCGTCACACCCCTCCACACCCCTAATCACCCACCGACCCACTCCTCCACACCCCCAATCACCCACTGACCTGCCCCTCCACACCCCCAATCACCTACTGACCCACCCCTCCACACCCCCAATCACCCACTGACCCACCCCTCCACACCCCCAATCACCCACTGACCCACCCCTCCACACCCCCAATCACCCCTTGACCCACCCCTCCACACCCCCAATCACCCACTAACCCACCCCTCCACACCCCCAATCACCCACCGACGCACCCCTTCACACCCCCAATCACCCACTGACCCGCCCCTCCACGCCCCCAATCACCTACTGACCCACCCCTCCACACCCCCAATCACCCACTGACCCAACCCTGCACACACTCACTCAACCACTATCCCACCCCTCCACACCCCCGATCACCCACTGACGCACCCCTCCACACCCCCAATCACCCACTAACCCACCCCTCCACACCCCCGATCACCCACTGACCCACCCCTCCACACCCTCAATCACTCACCGATCCACCCCTCCACACCCCCAATCAATCACTGACCCACCCCTCCACACTCCCAATCACCCTCTGACCCACCCGTCCACACCCCCAATCACCAACTGACCCACCCCTCCGCGGCCCCAATCACCCACTGACCCACTCCTCCACACCCCCAATCACCCACTGACCCACCCCTCCTCACCCCCAGTCACCCACAGTCCCACCCCTCCACACCCCCGATCACCCACTGACGCACCCCTCCACACCCCCAATCACCCACTAACCCACCCCTCCACACCCCCGATCACCCACTGACCTACCCCTCCACACCCTCAATCACTCACCGATCCACCCCTCCACACCCCCAATCAATCACTGACCCACCCCTCCACACCCCCAATCACCCTCTGACCCAACCGTCCACACCCCCAATCAACAACTGACCCACCCCTCCGCGGCCCCAATCACCCACTGACCCACCCCTCCACACCCCCAATCACCCACTGACCCACCCCTCCTCACCCCCAATCACCCACTGACCCAACCCTGTGCAGTGCCAACGTTTTAGTTTCGATTTCCATCTCGATTTGTCGGTCCGCAGCCTCCTCTTGTGCCGGGATGAGTCCACATTCAGGGTGGAGGAGCAAAAGTCTCCAACCTGATGGTGTGATGAACGTCGATCTCTCCGAACATTGCTGGAAAAATATTTGAAGGTACTTCAAGACCCCACACCAGGAAAAATATAAGGACACAAACGTGGCGTGTTGGAGAAGGTGTGGCTCCAAGGAGGAAAATCATTTCCATACTTTTTAGGATTGCCCTAAATTAAGTTTATATTGGGAAGTCATTCAGAGAACATTAGTTAAGGTATTTAAGACTCAGATACCTCTGAACTTTGAGACTCTCTACTTGGGGCATGTATTGTTTTTGGAACAGAAGAAAGATATAAAGCTGCTGCAGGCCCTTTTCGCGGCAAGTAAGAAATCGATCACCAGGAAGTGGTTTAATCCAACATCACCTACACTAGAAGACTGGCATGAAATTATTTTGGAAATATTTAAAATGGAAAAGATGACCTACTCTCTGAGAATTCAAAAGGAGAAATTCTATCTTATTTGGAATAAATGGATTGAATTTATAACCCCAGTGCGAGCAGACGTTAGATGACTGTCCCAATGGTTTATGCTGTTTGTCTCACCAACGTAGTAACAGTGTTAACGTAAGCACCCTTGGCTCAAATGTTTACTGCTTTTTTTGGAAAATGTGGAATTAACACAAGTAAAGAAAAGAACTGGGGAAATTTTGGACCAGAAAGAAATGGACCAGAAGAGATACATGGAAATTAGTATTCAACTACTATTATTAATATTGTTTATAACTACTATTACCACTATTTAGTTTAACAGGGTGGAATTACAATTGCACATTAACATCTATTTGAGTGCCAAATTATTTTCTATATTATCTCAATGTGCACTTGTGATTGAATAAATTAAAATAGATTTACTCACATCAAAAATGGAAAAGGTTATAAATGAAAAAAGGAACAACGATTTCTCAAACCTCTGATAAAAATAAAATAATAATCCCTCCCTCTCCCGTCTTGTATTCCCCACTCAGGCCCATTTCCACCTCTCCCCTGGGTCCTCTCCTCCTCCCCTTTCTCATGTGGTCCTCTCCCTTTCCCTATGCAAATATTTTACTGCTGAGGCTAATGTAACGGCTTCTGTGTAATGTTCCATGGGCAAGGGAATGGTTTCTCTGTAGCAGCGACGTTTGGGTTATGGCTCGAGATAACGGGGCTTTGGAATGTACCTTATCCAATGGGAGAAATGTTATTGTTTCTTGTGAGTCTGGAAGAGAGATTTTCGCGGTCTCTCATTGTGGAGCGATGGAGAGCGAGGACACGGATGGATAGAATCGGAAGACCCCTGGATGGAGTGGACTGAGGAGCGAGGGTCCGAGGGTCGGCTATGCTCGGAGGTCGATGGGAACAAATGAATGGACAGTGAGTTCCAACGATGCGCAATAGACTTTTTTCCTTAAAATGGCACTTTTTTCTTTACTAACCCTCTGTCCAGATTAAGGAGATGTCTCGGCTTTTGCGGGGCCAGGAGTTGTTTTCCCCCACACGAACACGTGCTGGCTGAGCCCAAGGGTTACACCTATCGGACCCCTTCCTCTTCAGCCCTTCACCTTTCCCACCTGACCAGCTTATCACCTTCCAGCCGTCCTCCTTGCCCCTTCACTTCCAGTCCCGAAGAAGGATCCCAGCCCGACGCGTCAGCTGCTTGTTCATTGGCCGAAACGCTGGCCTGCCCTGACGAGTTGCTCCAGTGCTTTGTGTGCGGGTTGAAATGTGGTTTTCTAAGGGGAACATGGGGTGGGGTGGGAAAATCTTCTTCACTCCAGAGGGTGGTGAGAGTGTGGAAGGCGCAAGTGCTGGATGCATGTTCGATTGTGACACTTAAGAGAGGTTTGGATGGGTACCTGGATGGGAGCTGTATGGAGGGTTGTGGTCCTGGAGCAGTTCGATGTGATTAATAGTCCAGCAGGGACTAGATGGGCTGAAGGGCCTGTTTCTGTGGTCTATGACTCTGTAACCTCACAAGGTCTCAGCCGAGAGATGGGGTCAGTGGCTGTTTGGAAAGTGTTGGAGTACAGAACAGACTCCTCAATATGGCTGGTTTTCAAAGCCTTTATTCACGTCTCAGAGATACAGAAAGCAAAAAAACCACTTGATATCTGTTTAAAGCCGTGCACGGAAGTCTCCCCTGTCGTTTTCCAAGGCCCCTCTGCCATCTTGATTAATTCATCTCCTGCATACGAGAAGACACCACTTTCCCGTCCACAACCTTCTCCACCACGGTAAACGTCTTGGTCTGGGTTGAAACAATGGGCTCTGAAATGAAAAACAGTCAGTCAGAGATCTCACAGGACGGTCGCCTGATACAGTCACCAATCAGCAGTCACAAGACCATCAGACACAGGAGCAGATTTGGGCTATTCAGCCCATCGAGTCTGCACAGCCATCCCATCATGGTTGATTTACTATCCCTCTCAACCCCGTTCTCCTGCCTTCTCCCTGTATCCTTTGACACTCTGACTAATGAAGGATCTATCAGCCTCCAGTTTCATGAAATACTGCACGGTGAATCTGTGGGATTCGTTGCCACAGATGGCTGTGGACGTCAAGTTATTGGGGTAGACTTAAAGCAGAAATAATGCGCCTAATTCTGTTTGATGTACCAAATGATCTTAAATATACCAAATGACTTAGCCACTGCAGTTGTCTGTGGGAATGAATTTCACAGACTCACTGCCCCCAGGCTGAACAAATTCCTCCTCTTCCCTGTTCTGAAGATACATACTTGTATTCTGAGGCTGTGCCCTCTGGTCCCAGATTCCTCCACTATAGGAAACATCCTCCCCACGTCCACTCCATCTGTGTCCTCTGGTCCTAAACTCCCCCACTATAGGAAACATCCTCTCCACATCCACTCCATCTGTGTCCTCTGGTCCTAGACTCCCCCACTATAGGAAACATCCTCTCCACATCCACTCTATCTGTGTCCTTTGGTCCTAGACTCCGCAACTATAGGAAACATCCTTTGGTCGCTGCCCGACCTGCTGAGTTCCTCCAGGATTTTGAGCACATGACCAAACTTTTTCAGACTGACTGTGCCGTGCAGACACGGTAAGACGGCCTACTTACTTCTTTCTTCCTTAACCACCGTCTTCTGTATAGTTGACTTGCTTGACACTTGGCCAGAAGACTGACCCCTGAAAAACAAAGGGGCAGAGTGTGACCTTGCACTACGGGAAGGGCGGGGAGTGGGAGGAGGTCAAGACTTCCAATTAAATATTGCCTGCCACAGAACCTTAGCACACATCTCACATCACATCACAGGCAAAGCCCACCCCACCATCGAGCAGATCTACAAGGAAGAAAATAGCATCTGTCATCAGTGACCCCCACCATCCAGACCAGGCTCCCTTGCCATTGCTACCATCAGGAAGGAGGTACAGGAGCCCCAAGACCCACACCACCAGGTTCAGGAACAGTTATTACCCCTCAACCATCAGGAAGGAGGCACAGGAGCCTCAGGACCCACAGCACCAGGTTCAGGAACAGCTATTACCCTCTCAACCAACAGGGTACTGAAGCAGGTTGAAAAGAACTTCACTCAGCCCAACTCTGAACTACAACTCTTCCACAACCTACAGGACTCACTTTCAAGGTCTCAACAACTCATGTTCTCGGTATTAATTTACTTTTACTCAACATTTGCACGACTTGCCCTCTTTTGTATATTGTACATTTTTTAATCAGACTTTGTTATGTAGAGTTTTTTATCTACTCGATTGTATTATTTTACTTCCTTGTCAACAGCTGAGTCTCTTCCCAGGGCAGAAATGGTAACATGAGGGGCCACACCTTTTAGGGGGAGGAAAGTATGGGAGCGTTGTAAAAGGTTGCGTTTCTTTTTGACAGAGAGTGGTAGGCATTTGGAATGCCCTACAGGGGCAGTGGGAGAGGCATAAGCATTTAGGGAACTGAGGAATCTCTAAGATAGGGACAGGGATAATGGGAAAATGCAGGAGGGAAGGGTTGGATTGATCTTACAGAAGGTTAGAAGCTTGGCACAACTTTGTGGGCCGAAGGGCCTGTCCTGTTCTATGTTCTAGGACTGGATTGTATTCAGGTTCGAGTCTGGCCTGGCGAGTTGCTTACCCGTAGCCGCCCAGCAGCCTGCGATAGGTCTCAATTTCTGCCTCCAGTCTGCTCTTTATGTTCAGGAGCCGCTGGTACTCCTGGCTCATGGACAGGATCTTGGCGCGGAGATCGCCCAAGTCCCCTTCCAGACCGTTGATGGTCATCTGCAGATTGGCCCTCTCGCCGGAGAAGCGCATGTCAACCTCGTTCAGGTTCCCCTCCAGCGAGTTGATCTGGGAGCAAGAGGTGGACGGTGAGAGGGGGATTTCCAGTGACCGGGCTGCACCCACCCGAACTCCCGTCCTTCTACAGACGCGCGGTAGAGATCATCTGAACAAACTGCATCACCGCTGGGCACGGGAACTGCCCGGCAGCACACAGGAAGACGCGACAATGGGTAGTCAAAATTACCCAACTATACACCGGCACCAGCCTACCCACCATCCGTATACAGAAAGGTGCCGGAAACAGGGCCGGGAACATCATTAAGGATCACACCCACCCTGCTCCCGGACTGTGTGTCCCACTCCTGTCACGGTGGAAGATGTGTAGCATCCACGCCAGGACCTCCAGACACAAAAAACAGTGACTTTCCAACAAGCAGTGAGGCTGATCAACACCTCCACCCAATAACCCACACCTTCACACACCCCAATCACCCATTGACCAACCCTTCCACACCCCCAATCACACACTGACCCACCCCTCCACACCCCCAATCACCCACTGACCCACCCCACCACACCCCCAATCATCCACTGACTCACCCCGCCACACCCCCAATCACCCACTGAGTCACCCCTCCATACCCCCAATCACCCACTGACCCACCCATCCACACCCCCAATCACCCACTAACAAACCCCTCCACACCCCCAATCACCCACTGACCCACCCCTCCACACCCCCCAATCACCCACTGACCCACCCCTCCACACCCTCAATCACCAACTGACTCACCCCTCCACAGTCCCAATCACCCACTGACCCACCCCTCCACACCCCCAATCGCCCACTGACCCACCCCTCCACACACCCAATCACCCACTGACCCACCCCTCCACACCCCCAATCACCCATTGACCCACCCCTCCACACCCCCAATCACCCACTGACCCACCCCACCACTCCCCCAATCACCCACTGACCCACCCCTCCACACCCCCAGTCACCACTACTTTATTAATTCCTGTCAGAGTCACCTCATGTACAGACACTCCTGTACCCTGCGTCACTTTGCGGACATACAACCTTTGCGAATAATCAATCAATCAATCAATCAATAGCTGGGTGGCTGCCTGGCCTCCCCCACCACCAGCCCAGCCCGGCGGGTTACTCACAATGCTTTGCATCGTGCTCAGCTCGGTCTCCAGCCCCTGACAGCTGTGCCTCAGTTCAGTTAGTCTGGATTTCTCCCCATCGATGGCACCCGATTTGATGCTGATCTCCTGTTGCACAGCCGCAAACTGAAACAGTTGAAAGTAAATTTTTATTGTCAAACCAGACGTACCACACAACTACACTGTTGATGTCCAAAACTCGTCTGTGAAAGGTCTGTTGGGGGTGGTGCTATCGTCGGGCACGTGTCTAAAACCCCCACACTCCCCCATCCCGGGACCTACAGTAGCTCCAAAGACCTCACCCCGGGGAGAGGAAGGAAAAAATGGGATATACATCTGGGGACAACTTGAAAGACTGGGTCACAACATCGGACTCTGGTGAGCGGCTGTCAGCTGCCGATTCTGCAGTAGGGGTGATGGGCCCTCTGCGAGCCGAAGGGTTGTGGGAGCATTTGAATGATGGGGTAAGTGAAGTCATCCCCTCTGATTCATGGTTGATGGTTGAGGGGTGATAACTGTTCCTGAACCTGGTGGTGAGGATCCTGAGACTCCTGTACCTGCTTCCTGATGGCTGAGGGGCAATAACTGTCCCTGAACCTGGTGGTGTGGGTCCTGAGGCTCCTGTACCTGCTTCCTGATGGATGAGGGGCAATAACTGTTCTTGAACCTGGTGATGTGTGTCCTGAGGCTCCTGTACTTCCTTCCTGATGGCTGAGGGGTAATAACTGTCCCTGAACCTGGTGGTGTGTGTCCTGGGGCTCCCGTACCTTTTCCCTGATGGCAGCAGTGAGACGAGAGCATGATCTTGTTATGAAGAATAGTGATAAAGCTTCCCAAGGAAGGAAATTGGGGAGAATGGGGGAGGGGGAGAGGTATGGGGACCCTCAGTGTCACCTGGTAGAGTGGATAGACTTGCAACAGCGTAAAACCGTGGTTAGACAACTCTTGGAGAATTGTGTTTATTTCTGGTCATCTCATTGCGGGAAGGATGCAGAGGGAGATCCACCAGGATGCTACTTGGATTAGAGAGGGTGCAGAGGAGATTCAGCAGGATGCTGCCTGGATTAGAGAGGGTGCAGAGGAGATTTGCCAGGATGCTTCCTGGATTAGAGAGCATGTCTTATGATGATAGTGAGCTGGGATGTTTCTCTTTGGAGTGAAGGAGGATGAGAGTAGGCTTGACAGAATTGTGCACAATGGTAAATGGCACAGATCGAGTGGACAGCCAGAGAATTTTTCCCCCCGGGTGGAAATGGCTAATACAAGGGGGCATTATTTTAAGGTGACTGGCGGAGAGTGTAGGACGGGATGTCAGAGGCAACTTCTATCCGTCAGGATTGGTGGGTGCAAGGAATGTGTTACCAAGGGTGGTGGTAGAGGCAGATTTAGTAGGGACATGGAAGAAACTTATAGATTGATACATGGATGGAAGAAAAAATGGAGGAGGGATGGGTTAGTTTGATATTGGTGTAGGTGAAAAGGTTGGCACAACTTCATGGGCTGAGTGCCCTGTATTCTGCTGTAATGTTCGATGTTCTGTTGGAAAAGCTATAGTTGCCTGCTCGCTGGTGGGGAAGGTAATGGATAATTTGATCATTTGGGAACCAGTGGGATGGTTAGGGAGGAAATGTTTCTTGAATTGTGGTGGTGGGACAGAGTCTAAAGTTTGGAGACAGGATGTTCCAGAGAATCGTCACCGTGTCTTCCACTCAAACAGCGCAGAAAGAAGCTGATCAGCCCAGTGGCTCCAGAGGGGCAAAGTAAACCAGGAAACACATGGATGTGTAGGAATCTGATTTCTCTTCTGCCTTGACAACTGATCGTGTGTCAAATGTTAATTTTAAATCTACAGAAGATGACACTGAGGGATTGAGTGAGGATCGGCTGTGAAGGGATAGAACCAGCATGATGGTCTGAATGTCCTCCTCCTTTCCGTGTGGGGCTTAAACCTGGAATTCTGAGGGTGACAGGTGCAAGGGCTAGGTGTTGAGTCATCGTGTGATGGTGCAGAGATCGGGGTGGGATGACACCGTAACGGCTGACAAGGTTCTAATACATCTTGTGGGGTGGGGTGGGGGGAGCTTCAGCCCGGGTAGTTGAATTCCAACGGTGTCTCTGAGGCAGCTGCTCATTCTGCCCAAGATCTCCGACTTCTCCAGTTTGCTCCAGTATTCCAAAGACAGGGCAGTACGCAAGGGCTCAGGGTAAATTGCCCTCTGTCTAGATTCGGGTTGAGAGGAAAATTGGATGGGCCATTATGAATTGGGAGAGAAGATGCCACGGGCCGAATGGCCTGAATATGCCCCTATACCCTGCGGTCACCTGGACGTGTGAACAGGTGGGTGGATGGGCCGCAGGGCTCGAAGGGACCGGGAGGGCCTGTTCTGCGCGGATTCTGGGAATACGATCCCCGTTACCTGCTGCTTGTACCAATCGTCGGCCTCTGCCTTGTTCTGGTTGACCATGGCTTCATACTTGGCCCGAATTTCTCCCAGAACCTTGAGCAAGTCCACGGAGTCTTCAGCTGTGACATCGACAGAAACATTACCAGACATCTGAGGCTTCAGGCTCCTGAGCTCCTGCAGGAAGGAAGAATACGCAGCCATTTCACCCTCTGATTCTCGGCAGTGACACGGAACAGAAACGACTCACAATGTTTGGGCAAATATGCCCATTGCTTACATCTTCGTGGTTTTTCCTGATGTAAATGAGCTCCTCCTTCAGGTTCTCAATCTCGGTCTCCAGCTGGCTCTTCACGAGGGTGAGGTTATCCAACATCGTGCGCAGACCATTGATATCGTTCTCAACGGACATCCTGATGGACAACTCAGTTTCAAACCTATCGAGATGGGAAAAGAGCAGGACATTTTGGTCATCGGTGGCCAGGGCTGAAGTCGTTAAGCTTTTCCTGCACCAAACTATACAAGATATCTGGGCCTGTACTCACAGGAATTCAGAAGAATGAGGGGTGACTTCATTTAAACACATCGAATGGTGAAAGGCCGAGATAGAGTGGATGAGGAGAGGATGTTTCTTATCGGGGAGGAATCTAGGATCAGAGGACACAGATAGACTGGATGTGGAGAGGATGTTTCCTATAGTGGGGGAGTCTAGGACTAGAGGACACAGATAGAGTGGATGTGCAGAGGATGTTTCCTATAGTGGGGGGGTCTAAGACCAGAGGGCACAGATAGAGTGGATGTGGAGAGGATGTTTCTTATAGTGGTGGAGTCTAAGACCAGAGGACACAGATAGAGTGGATGTGGAGAGGATGTTTCCTATAGTGGGGGAGTCTAAGACCAGAGGGCACAGATAGAGTGGATGTGGAGAGGATGTTTCCTATATTGGGGGAGTCTAGGATCAGAGGACACAGATAGAGTGGATGTGGAGAGGATGTTTCCTATAGGTGGGGAGTATAGGAGCAGAGGGCATTGGCTCAGAATAGAGGAGCATCCTTTTGGATGGGAGATGAGCCCCCCATTTCTATCCTGTTTTCCACCCCTATGCTTAGACGAAGAACAAAAACATTTGCTCCAGAGGGGCTCACGGTGAAGCATTAAAAAATATGGGATCCAGAGGGGTACAGCACTGGAAATGAAGTCGGAGGTTTGAGCGGAGATTGGTCGACAACCCCTTTGTTAACTCATTACATGCCAAACCTCTGAATTCGCTGCATACTATAACAGAGAGGCAGGAAAGCTGTTAGAATCTGGAGCAAAAAGAAACACAAGGTGCTGGTCAAGCAGCATCTGTGGAGGAAGTTTTATGTTAACGATAGTCTATGTCATTTTCAACCACACAAGACACTCTGCAGATATTGTAAATGCAGAGCAAACCACACACACAGAATGCTGGACAAACTCAACAAGTTGGGAGGCATCTGTGGAGAGGAATAAAGAGTTTTGATTTCTCTCCATAGATGCTGATTGACTTGCTGAGTTCCTCCAGGAGAGGCAGTGCAGTATGTGTCTGTCTGTCTGTGAGCCTATGCTTGTCTGAGCGCCTGTGTCTGCTCTTCTCTGTTCCCAAGAGGGGGAAAAGGAAACTTCCAATTGTTAGATTGAGATCTCTGTCAGTGTTTCACATGCCAAGTTTGTTCGGATACCAGTGTCACTGTATTGTATTTGACTTTCTGGAAAGCATGAGCCTTTTATAATATTACTCCAGTTTTTTTTTGCGGGGGGGAGGGAGGGGGAGAATACGGTGGGTCTACTTCCCGTTTCTAGGCCCCACACTCCAGTCCAGTAGCTGGCGGTAATGGACCTTATTCTGGTCCGCCAGTCGCCATTAAACTTCCGGAGAAGAAGACGACGACCTGCAGGACTCAGTTGGTCCACTGTCCGCCCTTCAGCGGAAGGGAAAGGGGCCGGAGGAGGCAGACGCGGTCAGTTGGAACCCAAAACTCGCATCGGCAGGCTCGGTACTAACTTGGCTTTGAAGTCTTCCGCCGCCAGTTTGGAGTTGTCCACCTGGAGCATGATTCCGGAGTTGGCCAGGATCAAGTCGTTGATCTGTGGGAGACAGGAGGTGGAAGTGTACCGGGTGGAGCAAGGGGGACGTGGGGAACCACAGGCACACCGTCCCGCCCGCTTCTGGTTTGCAAGGTTAAACTTAAACCCCTCAACCCCTACCTCTCTCCTCCCAGCCCCCGTCTATCTCAGGGCTACCTCTTCCTCCACCAGCCCCTCCCTCCTCCACCCTGCCCTCCCCACCAAGCTCCTCCCTCTCCACCAGCCCCTCCCACTCTCTCTCTGTCTCCTCCACCCCGCCCGTCCCCCTTTCGCCTTCGATCCCCTTTTCCACGTGGATTTTCCCGGTTTCTTCCCGCATCGCACAGACGTGAATCGAGGGCCCGCTACGTTGACCCGTTTCGATGGCCGTGCGAGAAGTAAAGTCAATCCTTCACCCCCCTGCCCCGGCCCTTCCCCATTCCTTCCCTCGCACCTAACGTTCTCCTCTCTGCGGAGGGCACGGCCTCAGACCAGAGGATAGAGGCGAGGAGGAATTTCTTTGGTCGGGGTTGGTGGCGAATGTGTAGAACTCGTTTACTACGGGCGGCCGCAGACAGGTTGGGTAGTCTTCAAGCGGGAGGTCCTCAGGGGCGGCGAGGCGCCCCTTTCCCTCCGCCAGCCCGCGGGGTCACCCTTGGGCAAGGTGGTTAGCCCACCTTGCCCCCTCCCCACATCCACCGTGTCCACATGAAACCGTGAGATCAGGTGGTGGACGGTCGAATGAGCAGTCGATGCCGGTCACAAGTCCTGGTGATGTGACCACTGACGCCAGGCAGACAATCTCTGAAGAGTATTGGTACTGGCCGGGGGTGGGGTTAGGGGCGCCCATCTCGTAAAGGCAATGGCCAACCACCTCTGTAACTTCGCCAAGATTCATTTGAGAGGGACAGAAGGTTAGCCAGACTGGAATGGCGGCCCACACTCGATGGGCTGAATGGCCCCGTTCTGGTCGGGTGTCTAATGGCCAACCTCCTCGCACCCTGACATCTCCCCGCCTCCCCCGGCACACACACACTCACACACCACACACACACACTCACACATACACACACACACACACATACACACACACATACACACACACACACACACACACACACACACCACACACACACACACAAACACACACATACACACACACACACAAACACACACATACACACACACACACACACACACACATACACACACATACACACACACACACACACACACACACACACACACACACAAACACACACACTGACAATCACTGGGGGGAATGGGAGTTGCTTTTTCCGGGCTCTTACCTGGTCGCGAAGGCCCTTGATGGTGGCCCAGCACTCGCTGTAGTCGCGGGTGGTGGGACCCGCCTGTTGGTAGTACTCCCGGATCTGAAGCTCCAGTTCGGCGTTGGACTTCTCCAGGGAGCGCACCTGGTCCAGGTACGTCGCCAGCCGGTCGTTCAGGCCCTGCATGGTCTGCTTCTCGTTCAGCAAGGCGGCGGAGGAGATGCTGTACCCGCCGCCGGACGCGCTGCTGAACCTGCCGCCGAACCCGATGCTTAACCCGCTGCCGAACCCGCCGCCGGATCCGTACACCATGCCGGCGCCCAGGGCTGAGCCCAGGCCGTAGCTGGAGGCTCGGCTCTGGCCGAAGCCGTACATACTGCCTCCCCGCTTGCTTGAGGAGACCCCGGACATGCTGCGGGACCCCCAGCTCTGACCGCCGCTGCTGCTGCTTCTGACGCTGGTCTGCATCTTGTTCCTCAGGCCTTACACCGAGCCACTGGTGTGCGGCCACCTCCTTCTCGCCTCTTTAAATCCTCATCCCGAGCCGGGCCACCGCCCAGAGAGAGAGAGGGAGTTAAAAAAAAAGCGCTGGGCGTGGAGCGGGTAAGCCGCCTGGGGCTCCTTGGAGGGTCTCGAGTTACGGGGGACACACCCAGAGTCCGGAACCCACGATCCCGCCGCCTCCCACGGCCGCGAAGCAGATCTGATCCATTCTGGAGGAGAGAGAGACAGAAAGTTTCTCCAAATTTAATTGTTCAAGTGCAAATGTGTAATTGTCGTTCAACCACTCTTCCGAAATCAGCCAAGCCCACAGCGTTCCTCCGGGACCCGGGGGGGGCAAAACAGGTTACCGACACGTACACAGCATAAAGTTAACGATGGCGGGAAAGCACACGGTTATAACATACAATGATATATTTAAAAATAATGACTGGTGTGGGGTTTGGTTCAACATTAATCGATCCCTGTAGCAGTGCCGGTGAAGGTGCCAGTAACAGCGGGGAAACCCGCCCTCGTTCTCAGTCCCTGCGAGTCAGTCGGGTGTATTAGATTTCAGAGAGAGATTTCAGACAGCGAGCTGAGGGTCAGCGGATTTACAACGGTGGGAGTGTCGGGGGAGCGAGGAGGGAGGGAGACAACTGTGTTGATGTCTTCCGCTTCTGTAGTGGGAGGGGCCGAGTTGAGTGAGGAAGACCCCCTCCCAAGTATTGCCGTAGCCCTTTTCTCACTGTTACCGTCAGGGAGGAGGTACAGAAGCCTGAAGACACACGCTCAGCGATTCAGAAACAAATTTCACGACACATGCCGGCGATAATAAAGTGATTCTGAATGGCAAATGGGCTCTTGGCTTTAAATAATCCCAGTCATTCAACACCACTTTCAACAGTGAGTTCCCGGCGGTGAGGGAGCTGGTCCTGCAGCGTGCTTTGGAGAGCGGGTTGGGGTGGGGGAACGAAGGAGGAAGGGCATGGCGAGACACTGAAGGTGTCGCGGTCACACAGCGCAGACTCCAGTTGGTGACGGCGACTTGGTCCGCTGGACCCGGACTACCGAGGTCGGGAGTGGGGAATTGTCCCAGCGCAACGGCTCCCCCCCCCCCCCACTTTTAAAAACTACCCCGCACAGGTTCCACTCTGTCATTGGATTCTTCAGAAAGCCTACAGAACACCACTTAACGCGTTCAGTATGAATGTGAGACGGAGAAGGCTTTTCAGGGTCTATTCTTGTCCTGGTGAGGGGTCTCGGCCCGAAACGTCGACTGTGCATTCCTCTCCATAGATTCTGTCTGACTTGCTGAGTTCATCCAGCATTTTGTGTGTGTTATTCTTGTAAAGTTTCAAATGATGAATGAAGTGTACTTTAATTAAAAATAGTTGTGGGATGTAACAACGACGGGAGGTCAGGGAGAGGAACGGACAAGGAACCAGCGTTTAAAGGGCGAAAGACTTTTCCCGGCAGAAACCCAGTGTGGGTGTGGGGGAGGGAGAGGGTGTGGGGCGACGCAGCTCCCGTCGCGTTGATAGTGGATGTACGGTCAGTTGTTAATTTTAAAACGGGTCACCGGCACATTTTGTTGAGAGGAGGCGGGAGGAGATCTGTCGGCCAGTTCGGTTCCTTCAGCTTGTCAGAGCCGGGGGTGGGAGTGGTGACAAGCCCCCTTTATGGATTAAATGCTCCCAATGGCTTTCCTCTCAAACAGCCTCTGACAACCAAGTCATCTCCCGGCCTTCACGTGTGGTTTAGCAACTAAGCCCGGCGGAACCGTGTCTACCGACAGGAGAAGGGGCAAAGGCGGTTTATCGGCGCCTTAAAACAAGTTGCTCCGGCAGATGGGGCTCGTCAGCCGCTGTTGGCAGCTCACCTTGGAGAAAGAAAACTCTGATCTCAAATCTCCCGCTGTCTTGCGGCTGTACCCAATGATGGGACGGCTTCGGAAGTAAACCCCGAGGGGAAAAATCCGGAGCTGGAGACCTACGCTGACGGGCGACCCCTGCGGCGCTGCGGGGGCCAGGGTGTATCGGTCTCTGCCGCTCCTGCGTGGAGAGACAGGGAGCCTGGCGCACCGACAGCAGATCAGCCCTGGCTCGCGTACTGGCGTGTCACGTAGACAGCCGGGGGACGCAACATTCATGGGCGACCCCGAGCGACAGTTCTTCAGAGTGTGGGTGCTCCGTCAACCGGGACTACGGCTAATGGTAGTAACCCACCCCCCACCACACACTCTGGGAGGATGCAGTCGCACACATAATGCTCCCCTCCCGCCGCCCGCCGCTGCCACAGCGTCCCGATCTGCTGAACTACAAGTCCCAAAGCCTCCAGCGATAATGATACTGCTTTTGACAAAGTAAAATAAGAACTGAACTGACAAATTACCAAAAAAAACAATCATTATGTAACCACGAATGCCCTCAGATTAACACTTCCTGGGACGGGCACAGGCACAGTTCAGTGGCAAAGCGTCACTTACCAAAGTCTTGTTTTAAAATACAAACTCACAAAAGACACCACACCTTGCTATAATTACAAGCCTGATCCAGATTTAGAGTCAGAATCTGGCAAATTATATTGTGACCAATCAGTTATTACAGATAGGACAATCCATAGTAACTGTCTGTATATGATATTACAGGATAAACTAGCAAGAAGAACTTGTTTAATAGATATAGCCATTCCAAGCACACATAACATACAGAAATCAATCAGTGAAAAACACCAGAAATATAGTGAATTAAAAGAGGAAATTGAAAGACTATGGAATATGAACAGGATATACATTGTCCCAGTAGTAATAACTCCAACTGATATCATCCCAAAGTCACTACGCAATAGCATTAAACAGTTATGGCCACACAATAATATCCATAAAATCTTCAGAAAGCCAAAATACTAAACACCACTAGAATAGTCTGAAAGTTCCTCGCAATTCAAAAATGAGTGTACTTGGCTGTGCCCTTAACTCAGCTTTTACCAACCTGAGCTGAGAAAGAAAACAAACAACCTTGTTATGGAGCATGCTCCCTACAGATGATGTAGTTCACTGTGTTTCACAATGTGATAAGGTACAAACATTGAAATAAAAGAGAAAAAGCGGTTATCTAAAGGCAAGGTTAAATAAATCAGAATCAGGTCTAATATTACCGGCATATGTAGTGAAATTAACTTAGCGGCAGCAGTACAATGCAATACATGATAATATAGAAAAAATAAATAACTGAATTGCAGTGAGTATATATATATATATATTCAGTAGTTAAATTAAAAATAGCATAAAAACAGAAATAATAAAAATAGTGAGTTAGTATTCATAGGTTCACTGTCTATTCAGAAATTGAACGGCAGAGGGGAAGAAGCTGTTCCTGAATCGTTGAGTGTGTGTCTTCAGGCTCCTGTACCTCCTCCCGGATGGCAGAGGGGAAGAAGCTGTTCCTGAATCGTTGAGTGTGTGTCTTCAGGCTCCTGTACCTCCTCCCGGATGGCAGAGGGGAAGAAGCTGTTCCTGAATCGTTGAGTGTGTGTCTTCAGGCTCCTGTACCTGCTGCCTGACGGAAGAGGGGAAGAAGCTGTTCCTGAATCGTTGAGTGTGTGTCTTCAGGCTCCTGTACCTGCTGCCTGATGGAAGAGGGGAAGAAGCTGTTCCTGAATCGTTGAGTGTGTGTCTTCAGGCTCCTGTACCTCCTCCCGGATGGCAGAGGGGAAGAAGCTGTTCCTGAATCGTTGAGTGTGTGTCTTCAGGCTCCTGTACCTCCTCCCGGATGGCAGAGGGGAAGAAGCTGTTCCTGAATCGTTGAGTGTGTGTCTTCAGGCTCCTGTACCTCCTCCCGGATGGCAGAGGGGAAGAAGCTGTTCCTGAATCGTTGAGTGTGTGTCTTCAGGCTCCTGTACCTGCTGCCTGATGGAAGAGGGGAAGAAGCTGTTCCTGAATCGTTGAGTGTGTGTCTTCAGGCTCCTGTACCTCCTCCCGGATGGCAGAGGGGAAGAAGCTGTTCCTGAATCGTTGAGTGTGTGTCTTCAGGCTCCTGTACCTCCTCCCGGATGGCAGAGGGGAAGAAGCTGTTCCTGAATTGTTGAGTGTGTGTCTTCAGGCTCCTGTACCTGCTGCCTGATGGAAGAGGGGAAGAAGCTGTTCCTGAATCGTTGAGTGTGTGTCTTCAGGCTCCTGTACCTGCTGCCTGATGGAAGAGGGGAAGAAGCTGTTCCTGAATTGTTGAGTGTGTGTCTTCAGGCTCCTGTACCTGCTGCCTGATGGAAGAGGGGAAGAAGCTGTTCCTGAATCGTTGAGTGTGTGTCTTCAGGCTCCTGTACCTCCTCCCTGATGGCAGAGGGGAAGAAGCTGTTCCTGAATCGTTGAGTGTGTGTCTTCAGGCTCCTGTACCTCCTCCCTGATGGCAGAGGGGAGGAAGTTGTTCCTGAATTGTTCAGTGTGTGTCTTCAGGCTCCTGTACCACCTGCCTAATAGCAGAGGGGAAGAAGCTGTTCCTGAATCGTTGAGTGTGTGTCTTCAGGCTCCTGTACCTCCTCCGTGATGGCAGAGGGGAAGAAGCTGTTCCTGAATCGTTGAGTGTGTGTCTTCAGGCTCCTGTACCTCCTCCCTGATGGCAGAGGGGAAGAAGTTGTTCCTGAATTGTTCAGTGTGTGTCTTCAGGCTCCTGTACCACCTGCCTAATAGCAGAGGGGAAGAAGCTGTTCCTGAATCGTTGAGTGTGTGTCTTCAGGCTCCTGTACCTCCTCCCTGATGGCACAGGGGAAGAAGCTGTACCTGACGCACTGCTTGATTAATTTAATACACGGTGGGCTCCATTTAACCGATCCGAACAGCTGTCCAAGAGCTAACACTAATTGGGAAATTTGCCGGGATTACCATCGTTGATCTGGGGCACTATGCCACTTAATTAGGACAGGATACTATTTCTGATCAGTTTCTAACTACCGTCAGTCCTGTGGCTGTTAGAAGCGACACGGTGCTTAGAGCGAACTGTTCTTCAATTGTGTACGTTTGTGTTCAAAAACACATGATTTTTGTCACCGATGGTTTGCAAGAAACAAGCAGTAGATCATCAGGAACTGTTTCACTCACCGCGGTTCCGCTACTACAACAGGTTAGGAGCTACCAAGAATTTGAAGGTATCAACAACCATCTCGAATGTTACAATGAGAATGAAGAGTTGGAGGAGATAATCGCAAAAACCAGATGAGGAGGAGAATATGGCGGCACGACGGCAGCCCACGCGGCCACTTCGGGGACGATGTCTGTCATCTGTCAAGTAGGGGACCGTGCACAATCCTGATTTGATGGAGATGGATGTGAGAGTACAGGAGGAACATCTGGGAAACTTCTGAAATGCCTGCTTCGCTGCCGCTGCTACTGTGCGGTAACCAGAATCTCCGGAGCTGAAGGCCCCAAAATCCTCGGCTTTGTGTGTTTCAGCGGCCGGGACGAGGTCGAAGGAGCTCGGCAGAGGATAGCGCTCGGGAGGCTGTATCAGAGGAGCTGGTCGGATCCTTGAAGCTTTCGGACGGACGGACTCAGTGTCGGCTGGGGTCGGCTGCTTCCAAGGCATCAACAAGTTGACGGTGCCTGGAGGTTTATGGCAGGGAGTTTCTTCCTTTTGCCGCCTGCTATCGGGGACTCGGGAGTCGATCGACTCGGGACTTTGAGACTTTTTTTTACTGTGCCCATGGTTTGTCCTTCATCAAATTATGGTATTGCTTTGCACTGTTGTAACTATATGTTATAATTATGTGGTTCTGTCAGTGTTAGTCGTTGGTTTGGCCTGTTTTCTGTGATATCGCTCTGGAGAAACATTGTATCATTTCTTAAAGCATGTATGCATTTCTAAATGACAATAAAAGAGGACTGAGTGTTCTCATAATCCAAACAAGCATTGTCTGAAGGCAGCTCATTATATGCACTGATTTGCTTCATCAAGAACACAACGCAGATGAATTTCCCCATCAATAATTGTTGAAACAAATACACAGTTTTGCAGTACTGCTGTAGGATTGGTGGTGTTCTAATTGGTTCTGTATTTCATTTAAAAACATAGTTTGTCTTTTCATGCCCCTTTAACAATTTCCATGAAACTTCAGCTAATTGCGGCAGTCGCTTAATTGGGCCAAGATGTACTGGTCCCGATGGGTCCAAATTAACTTTAATCCCCTGTATTTCTTAAAGTAATTTATAGTTTGCTTCTATATTGCACTGCACTGCTGTCGCAAAAGAGCAAATTTCATGATATTAAACCCAATTCTGATTCTGTTAAATTCCAGGCACCTCTCAGAACTGGAAAATATCCCGAATCCCCTTTGCTGACCATTGGAGGGTTCCAGCACAGAAGGGGACACCAGACATGTAAAGGCCACCCTTGTTCATCTGATCTAAGTCAAGGACTGGCCAGCAATGATGCACACCCAGAGGCCAGTATACGAGGTACTTCCTGAGCCTAATAAAGTGGCTCCCTTTCTGAAGCACTGCTGCTTGAAGATGTCCTGTGTACTATGGAGGCTAGTGCCCGTGATGGAGCTGACTGAGTTTAGAATTGTCTGCATCTTATTTCAATCCTGTGCAGTGACTTCTCCTCATCCCATACCAGACGGTGATGTGGCCAATCAGAATGTTCGGCGTGAAAGATTCAAGTGTTTTTGGTGGCGGACGAAATCCCCCGCAACCACGATAACCCTGCCAGAGTTGACGCGCATCCAATTTCGTCTCCAACCCCACTTGGAATTGTTCCTTAGCTCTGGAAGTAGACCTCTGCAGGCTGGACCTGCAGGTCCCGTATCCCCTTCCGGTGGTCTCTTCAATTTAAACGGTCTCCCTCAAAAGATAATTGGCAGCTCAGCATCATTTGAACTTTGCTCCTGATCTCTGAAATTCATTCCTTAAACCATAACTGATGCAGACTCATTGACACTTTTAAACACTAGCTCTGAACCAATTTATTTAACCTTCACTAAAGTATTTTTTGTCGTTTCTTTCCATGTATATTGCTTTTCTCTTTTCTGAAATCCTATTTTCATGTTTGTACTTCATCCCATTGTGAAGCATGTCGAACTACACCATCTGTAGGAATAGTGCTCTATAATAAATGTACTGTTATTGCTTTTTATTGTCTCTCAGCTCACGTTGGTACAGGAGCCTGAAGACACACAGTCAATGATTCAGGAACAGCTTCTGCTCTCTTTCAGCACTACGTTTTATATATACACATACACACATACAAACACACAAACACACACACACACACACACACACACACACACACACACACACACACACACACACACATATATTTATATATAGGCATATTTTTCAATAACCCACTGACCCAACTCTCCACACGCCCAATCACACAGTGACCCACCCCTCAACACCACCAAACACCCACTGACCCACCCCTCCACCCCCACGATCACCCACTGACCCACCCCTCCACACCCCGAATCACACACTGACCCAACCCTCAACACTCCCCCATTAACCCACTGACCTACACCTCCACACCCACAAAAAACCAGTGACCCACCCCTCCACACCCGCGATCACCCACTGACCCACCAATACACACCCCCAATCACCCAACGACCCACCACTCCACACCCCCAATCACCAACGACCCACCACTCCACACCCCCAATGACCCACAGACACATCCCTCCACACCCCCAATCACCCACTGACCCACCCCTCCACACCCCCGATCACACAATGACCAACCCCACCACACCCCCAATCACCCACTAACCCACTCCTCCACATTCCCAATCACCCACCGACACACCCCTCCACACCCACAATCACCCGCTAACCCACCCCTCCACATCCACAATCACCTGCTGACCCACCCCTCCACAAGCACGATCACCAATTGACCCAGCCCTCCACACCCACAATCACCCACTGAACCACCCCTCCACACCCTCAATCACACACTGACACAACCCTACACACCCACAATCACCCGCTGACCCACCCCTTCACAACCCCGATCACCCATCGACCCAGCCCTCCACACCCCTTATCACCCACTGACCCAACCCTCCACACCCCCAATCACCCACTGACCCAGCCCTCCACACTCCCAATCACCCACTGACGCACCCCTCCACACAACCAATCACGCATTGACCCACCCCACCACACCCCTAATCACCCACTGACCTAATCCTCCACACCCTCAATCACCCACTGACCCACCGCTCCACACCCCCAATCACCCACTGACCAACCTCCACACCCCCAAACACCCACTGACCCACCCCTCCACACACCCAATCACCCACTGACCCACCCCTCCACACCCCTGATCACACATTGACCAACCCCTCCACATCCCCAATCACCCAGTAACCCAACACTCCACACCCGCAATCACCCACTGACCCACCCCTCCACATCCCCAATCACTAACGACCCACCACTCCAGACACCCAATCACCCACAGACACACCCCTCCACACCCCCGATCACTCACTGACCCACCCCTCCACACCCCGAATCACTCACTGACCCAACCCTCAACACTCCCCCATTAACCCACTGACCTACACCACCACACCCACAACAACCCAGTGACCCAACCCTCCACACCCGCGATCACCCACCGACCCACCCATCCACACCCCCAATCACCCAACGACCCACCACTCCACACCCCCAATCACCAACGACCCACCACTCCACACCCACAATCACCCACAGACACACCCCTCCACACCCCCGATCACCCACTGAACCACCCCGCCACACCCCCGATCACACAATGACCAACCCCGCCACACCTCCATTCACCCACTGACCCACCGCTCCACACCCCCAATCACCCACTGACCAACCTCCACACCCCCAAACACCCACTGACCCACCCCTCCACACACCCAATCACCCACTGACCCACCCCTCCACACCCCTGATCACACATTGACCAACCCCTCCACATCCCCAATCACCCAGTAACCCAACACTCCACACCCGCAATCACCCACTGACCCACCCCTCCACATCCCCAATCACCAACGACCCACACTCCAGACACCCAATCACCCACAGACACACCCCTCCACACCCCCGATCACTCACTGACCCACCCCTCCACACCCCGAATCACTCACTGACCCAACCCTCAACACTCCCCCATTAACCCACTGACCTACACCACCACACCCACAACAACCCAGTGACCCAACCCTCCACACCCGCGATCACCCACCGACCCACCCATCCACACCCCCAATCACCCAACGACCCACCACTCCACACCCCCAATCACCAACGACCCACCACTCCACACCCACAATCACCCACAGACACACCCCTCCACACCCCCGATCACCCACTGATCCACCCCGCCACACCCCCGATCACACAATGACCAACCCCGCCACACCTCCAATCACCCACTAACCCACCCCTCCACACTCCCAATCACTCACTGACACACCCTCCACTCCCACAATCACCCGCTAACCCACCCCTCCACATCCACAATCACCCGCTGACCCACCCCTCCACAAGCACGATCACCAATTGACTCACCCCTCAACACCCCCAATCACCCACTGACCTACCACTCCACACCACCAATCACCGACCGACACACCCCTCCACACCCCCAATAACCGACCGACCCAGCCCTCCACACCCCCGACCACCCAATGACCCACACCTCCACACCCGCAATCACCCACTGACCCACCCCTCCACAACTCCGATCACCCATTGACACAGTCCTCCACACCCCTCATCACCCACTGACCAAACCCTCTACACCCCCAATCACCCACTGACCCAGCCCTCCACACTCCCAATCACCCACTGACGCACCCCTCCAAACCTCCAATCACCCACTGACCCACACCTCCACAACCCGAATCTCCCACTGACCCACCCTTCAACACCCCCAATCACCCACTGACCCACCCCTCCACACCCCCAATCACCAACTGACCCACCCCTCCACACCCCGAATCAACAACTGACCCACCCCTCAACACCCCTAATCACCCACTGACCCACCCCTCCAAACCTCCAATCACCCATTGACCCACCCCTCCACACCCCCAATCACCCACTGACACACCCCTCCACACCCCCGATCACACACTGACCCACCCCTCCACACCCCCAACCACCCACTGACCCACCCCTCCACAGTTCCGATCACCCACTCACCCACCCCTCCACACCCCAATCACCCACTGACTCAACGCACCACACCCCCAATCACCCACTGACACACCCGTCCACACCCCCAATGTCCCACTGACCCAGCTCTCCACACCCCCAATCACACACCGACACGCCTCTCCACACTCCCAATCACCCACTGACCCTCCCGTCCACAGTCCCAATCACCCACTGACCCACCCCTCCACACCCCCAGTCACCCACTGACCCACCACGCCACACCCCCAATCACCCTCTGACCCACCCCTCCACACCCCCAATCACCCAACGACCCACCCCTCCACACCCCAAATCACCCACTGACCCACCCCTCCACACCCCGAATCACCCACAGACCCACCCCTCAACACCACCAATCACCCACTGACCCACCCCTCCAATCCTCCAATCACCCATTGACCCACCCCTCCACACTCCCAATCACCCACTGACCCACCTCCACACCCCCAATCACCCACTGACCCACCCCTCCACACCCCCAATCACCAATGGACACACCCCTCCACACTCCCAATCACCCACTGACCCACCTCCACACCCCCAATCACCCACTGACCCATCCCTCCACACCCCCAATCATCCACTGACCCACCCCTCCACAGTTCCAATCACCCACTGACCCACCCCTCCACAGTTCCGATCACCCACTGACCCACACCTCCACACCCCCAATCACCCACTGACTGAACCCTCCACACCCCCAATCACACACTGACACACCCGTCCACACCCCCAATCACCCACAGACCCACCTCCACACCCCCAATCACCCACTGACCCACTACTCCACGCCCCCTACCACCCACTGACCCACCCCTCCACAGTCCCAATTACTCACTGACCCACCCCTCCACAGACCCAATCATCACTGAAGCACCCCTTCACACCCCGAATCACCCACTGACCCACCCCTCCACACCGCCAATCACCCACTGACCCACCCCTCCACACCCCCAATCACCCACTGACCCACCCCTCCACACCCCCAATCACCCACTGACCCACCCCTCCACACCCCCAATCACCCACTGACCCACCCCTCCACAGCTCCGATCACCCACTGACCCACCCCTCCACACCCTCAATCACCCACTGACTCAACGCTCCACACCCCCAATCACCCGCTGACACACCCGTCCACACCCCCAATGTCCCACTGACCCAGCCCTCCACACCCCCAATCACACACAGACACGCCCCTCCACACTCCCAATCACCCACTGACCCTCCCGTCCACAGTCACAATCACCCACAGACCCACCCCTCCACACCCCCAGTCACCCACTGACCCACCACGCCACACCCCCAATCACCCTCTGACCCACCCCACCACACCCCCAATCACCCAACGACCCACCCCTCCACACCCCAAAACACCCACTGACCCACCCCTCCACACCCCGAATCTCCCACTGACCCACCCCTCAACACCCCCAATCACCCACTGACCCACCCCTCCACACCCCAAATCACCCAACGACCCACCCCTCCACACCCCAAAACACCCACTGACCCACCCCTCCACAACCCGAATCTCCCACTGACCCACCCCTCAACACCCCCAATCACCCACTGACCCACCCCTCCAAACCTCCAATCACCCATTGACCCACCCCTCCACACCCCCAATCACCCACTGACCCACCCCTCAACACCCCCAATCACCCACTGACCCACCCCTCCAAACCTCCAATCACCCATTGACACACCCCTCCACACCCCCAATCACCCACTGACCCACCCCTCCACACCCCCAATCACCCACTGACCCACCCCTCCACACCCCCAATCACCCACTGACCCACCCCTCCACAGTTCTGATCACCCACTGACCCAACCCTCCACACCCCCAATCACCCACTGACTCAACGCTCCACACCCCCAATCACCCACTGACACACCCGTCCACACCCCCAATGTCCCACTGACCCAGCACTTCACACCCCCAATCACACACCGACACGCCTCTCCACACTCCCAATCACCCACTGACACTCCCGTCCACAGTCCCAATCACCCACTGACCCTCCCGTCCACATTCACAATCACCCACAGACCCACCCCTCCACACCCCCAGTCACCCACTGACCCACCACGCCACACCCCCAATCACCCTCTGACCCACCCCACCACACCCCCAATCACCCAACGACCCACCCCTCCACACCCCAAAACACCCACTGACCCACCCCTCCACACCCCGAATCTCCCACTGACCCACCCCTCAACACCCCCAATCACCCACTGACCCACCCCTCCAAACCTCCAATCACCCATTGACCCACCCCTCCACACCCCCAATCACCCACTGACCCACCCCTCAACACCCCCAATCACCCACTGACCCACCCCTCCAAACCTCCAATCACCCATTGACCCACCCCTCCACACTCCCAATCACCCACTGACCCACCTCCACACCCCCAATCACCCACTGACCCATCCCTCCACACCCCCAATCACCCACTGACCCACCCCTCCACACCCCCAATCACCCACTGACCCACCCCTCCACAGTTCCGATCAGCCACTGACCCACCCCTCCACACCCCCAATCACCCACTGACTGAACCCTCCACACCCCCAATCACCCACTGACCCACCCCTCCACACCCCCAATCACCCACTGACCCACCCCTCCACACCCCCAATCACCCACTGACCCACCCCTCCACAGTTCCGATCACCCACTGACCCACCCCTCCACACCCTCAATCACCCACTGACTCAACGCTCCACACCCCCAATCACCCACTGACACACCCGTCCACACCCCAATGTCCCACTGACCCAGCCCTCCACACCCCCAATCACACACAGACACGCCCCTCCACACTCCCAATCACCCACTGACCCTCCCGTCCACAGTCACAATCACCCACAGACCCACCCCTCCACACCCCCAGTCACCCACTGACCCACCACGCCACACCCCCAATCACCCTCTGACCCACCCCACCACACCCCCAATCACCCAACGACCCACCCCTCCACACCCCAAAACACCCACTGACCCACCCCTCCACACCCCGAATCTCCCACTGACCCACCCCTCCAAACCTCCAATCACCCATTGACCCACCCCTCCACACCCCCAATCACCCACTGACCCACCCCTCAACACCCCCAATCACCCACTGACCCACCCCTCCAAACCTCCAATCACCCATTGACACACCCCTCCACACCCCCAATCACCCACTGACCCACCCCTCCACACCCCCAATCACCCACTGACCCACCCCTCCACACCCCCAATCACCCACTGACCCACCCCTCCACAGTTCCGATCACCCACTGACCCAACCCTCCACACCCCCAATCACCCACTGACTCAACGCTCCACACCCCCAATCACCCACTGACACACCCGTCCACATCCCCAATGTCCCACTGACCCAGCCCTTCACACCCCCAATCACACACCGACACGCCTCTCCACTCTCCCAATCACCCACTGACACTCCCGTCCACAGTCCCAATCACCCACTGACCCACCCCTCCACACCCCCAATCACCCACTGACCCACCACGCCACACCCCCAATCACACTCTGACCCACCCCTCCACACCCCCAATCACCCAACGACCCAGCCCTCCACACCCCAAATCACCCACTGACCCACCCCTCCACACCCCGAATCACACACTGACCCACCCCTCAACACCCCCAATCACCCACTGACCCACATCCACACCCCCAATCACCCACTGACCCACCCCTCCACACCCCCAATCAGCCACTGACCCACCCCTCCACACTCCCAATCACCCACTGACCCACCTCCACACCCCCAATCACCCACTGACCCATCCCTCCACACCCCCAATCACCCACTGACCCACCCCTCCACACCCCCAATCACCCACTGACCCACCCCTCCACAGTTCCGATCACCCACTTACCCACCCCTCCACACCCCCAATCACCCACTGACTGAACCCTCCACACCCCCAATCACCCACTGACACACCCGTCCACACCCCCAATCACCCACTGACCCACCTCCACACCCCCAATCACCCACTGACCCACCCCTCCACACCCCCAATCACCCACTGACCCACCCCTCCACAGTCCCAATTACTCACTGACCCACCCCTCCACAGTCTCAATTACTCACTGACCCACCCCTCCACAGTCTCAATTACTCACTGACCCACCCCTCCACACCCCCAATCACCCACTGACTCAACGCTCCACACCCCCAATCACCCACTGACACACCCGTCCACACCCCAAATATCCCACTGACCCAGCCCTCCACACCCCCAATCACACACCGACACGCCTCTCCACACTCCCAATCACCCACTGACCCTCCCGTCCACAGTCCCAATCACCCTCTGACCCACCCCTCCACACCCCCAGTCACGCACTGACCCACCACGCCACACCCCCAATCACCCTCTGACCCACCCCTCCACACCCCCAATCACCCATTGACCCACCCTTCCACACCCTCAATCACCCACTGACCCACCTCCACACCCCCAATCACCCACTGACCCACCCCTCCACACCCCCAATCACCCACTAACCCACCCCTCCACACTCCCAATCACCCACTGACCCACCTCCACACCCCCAATCACCCACTGACCCATCCCTCCACACCGCCAATCACCCACTGACCCACCCCTCCACACCCCCAATCACCCACTGACCCACCCCTCCACAGTTCCGATCACCCACTGACCCACCCCTCCACACCCCGAATCACCCACTGACTCAACCCTCCACACCCCCAATCACCCACTGACACACCCGTCCACACCCCCAATCACCCACTGACCCACCTCCACACCCCCAATCACCCACTGACCCACTACTCCACGCCCCCTACCACCCACTGACCCACCCCTCCACAGTCCCAATTACTCTCTGACCCACCCCTCCACAGACCCAATCATCACTGAACCACCCCTTCACACCCCGAATCACCCACTGACCCACCCCTCCAAACCCCGAATCACCCACTGACCCACCCCTCCACAGCCCCAATCACCCACTGACCCACTCCTCCACATCCCCAATCACCCTCTGACCCACCCCTCCACACCCCCAATCACCATCTGAACCAACACTGTTCAGTCGCAATCACCCACTGACCCACCCCTCCAGACCCACAAGCACCCTGTGACCCACACCTCCACACCCCCAATCACCCACTGACCCACCCATCCACACCCCCAATCACCCACCAACACAGCCCTCCACAACCCCAATCACCCACCGACCCACCCCTTCACACACACCCCCAATCACCCACTGACCCACCCCTCCACACACCCAATCACCCACTGACCCACCCCTCCACAACCCAATCACCCACTGATCCAGCCCTCCACACCCCCAATCACCCACTGACCCACCTCCACACCCCCAATCACCCACTGAGCCACCCCTCCACACCCCAAATCACCCAATGACCCACCCCTCCACAGTCCCAATTACTCACTGACCCACCCCTCCACACCCCGAATCACCCACTGACCCACCCCTCCACACCCCCAATCACACAGTGTTCCACCCCTCCACACCCCCAATCACCCCCTGACCCACCCCTCCACACCCCCAATCACCCACTAACCCACCCCTCCACACCCCGGATCACCCACTGACCCACCCCTCAACATCCCCAATTACCCACTGACCCTACCCTGTACAGTCGCAATCACCCACTGACCCACCCCTACACACCCACAATCACCCTCTGACCCACACCTCCACACCCCCAATCACCCACTGACCAAACCTGCACACCCTCAATCACCCACTGACCCACCCCTCCACACCCCGAATCACACACTGACCCACCCCTCAACACCCCCAATCACCCTCTGACCCACAACCACACCCCCAATCACCCACTGACCCACCCCTCCACACCCCCAATCAGCCACTGACCCACCCCTCCACACTCCCAATCACCCACTGACCCACCTCCACACCCCCAATCACCCACTGACCCATCCCTCCACACCCCCAATCACCCACTGACCCACCCCTCCACACCCCCAATCACCCACTGACCCACCCCTCCACAGTTCCGATCACCCACTTACCCACCCCTCCACACCCCCAATCACCCACTGACTGAACCCTCCACACCCCCAATCACCCACTGACACACCCGTCCACACCCCCAATCACCCACTGACCCACCTCCACACCCCCAATCACCCACTGACCCACCCCTCCACACCCCCAATCACCCACTGACCCACCCCTCAACACCCCCAATCACCCACTGACCCACCCCTCCAAACCTCCAATCACCCATTGACACACCCCTCCACACCCCCAATCACCCACTGACCCACCCCTCCACTCCCCCCAATCACCCACTGACCCACCCCTCCACACCCCCAATCACCCACTGACCCACCCCTCCACACCCCCAATCACCCACTGACCCACCCCTCCACACCCCCAATCACCCACTGACCCACCCCTCCACAGTTCCGATCACCCACTGACCCAACCCTCCACACCCCCAATCACCCACTGACTCAACGCTCCACACCCCCAATCACCCACTGACACACCCGTCCACACCCCCAATGTCCCACTGACCCAGCCCTTCACACCCCCAATCACACACCGACACGCCTCTCCACACTCCCAATCACCCACTGACACTCCCGTCCACAGTCCCAATCACCCACTGACCCACCCCTCCACACCCCCAATCACCCACTGACCCACCACGCCACACCCCCAATCACACTCTGACCCACCCCTCCACACCTTCAATCACCCAACGACCCACCCCTCCACACCCCAAATCACCCACTGACCCACCCCTCCACACCCCGAATCACACACTGACCCACCCCTCAACACCCCCAATCACCCACTGACCCACATCCACACCCCCAATCACCCACTGACCCACCCCTCCACACCCCCAATCAGCCACTGACCCACCCCTCCACACTCCCAATCACCCACTGACCCACCTCCACACCCCCAATCACCCACTGACCCATCCCTCCACACCCCCAATCACCCACTGACCCACCCCTCCACACCCCCAATCACCCACTGACCCACCCCTCCACAGTTCCGATCACCCACTTACCCACCCCTCCACACCCCCAATCACCCACTGACTGAACCCTCCACACCCCCAATCACCCACTGACACACCCGTCCACACCCCCAATCACCCACTGACCCACCTCCACACCCCCAATCACCCACTGACCCACCCCTCCACACCCCCAATCACCCACTGACCCACCCCTCCACAGTCCCAATTACTCACTGACCCACCCCTCCACAGTCTCAATTACTCACTGACCCACCCCTCCACAGTCTCAATTACTCACTGACCCACCCCTCCACACCCCCAATCACCCACTGACTCAACGCTCCACACCCCCAATCACCCACTGACACACCCGTCCACACCCCAAATATCCCACTGACCCAGCCCTCCACACCCCCAATCACACACCGACACGCCTCTCCACACTCCCAATCACCCACTGACCCTCCCGTCCACAGTCCCAATCACCCTCTGACCCACCCCTCCACACCCCCAATCACCCACTGACCCACCCCTCCACACCCCCAATCACCCACTGACCCTCCCGTCCACAGTCACAATCACCCACAGACCCACCCCTCCACACCCCCAGTCACCCACTGACCCACCACGCCACACCCCCAATCACCCTCTGACCCACCCCACCACACCCCCAATCACCCAACGACCCACCCCTCCACACCCCAAAACACCCACTGACCCACCCCTCCACACCCCGAATCTCCCACTGACCCACCCCTCAACACCCCCAATCACCCACTGACCCACCCCTCCAAACCTCCAATCACCCATTGACCCACCCCTCCACACCCCCAATCACCCACTGACCCACCCCTCAACACCCCAAATCACCCACTGACCCACCCCTCCAAACCTCCAATCACCCATTGACACACCCCTCCACACCCCCAATCACCCACTGACCCACCCCTCCACACCCCCAATCACCCACTGACCCACCCCTCCACACCCCCAATCACCCTCTGACCCACCCCTCCACAGTTCCGATCACCCACTGACCCAACCCTCCACACCCCCAATCACCCACTGACTCAACGCTCCACACCCCCAATCACCCACTGACACACCCGTCCACATCCCCAATGTCCCACTGACCCAGCCCTTCACACCCCCAATCACACACCGACACGCCTCTCCACACTCCCAATCACCCACTGACACTCCCGTCCACAGTCCCAATCACCCACTGACCCACCCCTCCACACCCCCAATCACCCACTGACCCACCACGCCACACCCCCAATCACACTCTGACCCACCCCTCCACACCCCCAATCACCCAACGACCCACCCCTCCACACCCCAAATCACCCACTGACCCACCCCTCCACACCCCGAATCACACACTGACCCACCCCTCAACACCCCCAATCACCCACTGACCCACATCCACACCCCCAATCACCCACTGACCCACCCCTCCACACCCCCAATCAGCCACTGACCCACCCCTCCACACTCCCAATCACCCACTGACCCACCTCCACACCCCCAATCACCCACTGACCCATCCCTCCACACCCCCAATCACCCACTGACCCACCCCTCCACACCCCCAATCACCCACTGACCCACCCCTCCACAGTTCCGATCACCCACTTACCCACCCCTCCACACCCCCAATCACCCACTGACTGAACCCTCCACACCCCCAATCACCCACTGACACACCCGTCCACACCCCCAATCACCCACTGACCCACCTCCACACCCCCAATCACCCACTGACCCACCCCTCCACACCCCCAATCACCCACTGACCCACCCCCCCACAGTCCCAATTACTCACTGACCCACCCCTCCACAGTCTCAATTACTCACTGACCCACCCCTCCACAGTCTCAATTACTCACTGACCCACCCCTCCACACCCCCAATCACCCACTGACTCAACGCTCCACACCCCCAATCACCCACTGACACACCCGTCCACACCCCAAATATCCCACTGACCCAGCCCTCCACACCCCCAATCACACACCGACACGCCTCTCCACACTCCCAATCACCCACTGACCCTCCCGTCCACAGTCCCAATCACCCTCTGACCCACCCCTCCACACCCCCAATCACCCACTGACCCACCCCTCCACAGTTCCGATCACCCACTGACCCACCCCTCCACACCCCCAATCACCCACTGACTCAACCCTCCACAACCCCAATCACCCACTGACACACCCGTCCACACCCCCAATCACCCACTGACCCACCTCCACACCCCCAATCACCCACTGACCCACTACTCCACGCCCCCTACCACCCACTGACCCACCCCTCCACAGTCCCAATTACTCACTGACCCACCCCTCCACAGACCCAATCATCACTGAACCACCCCTTCACACCCCGAATCACCCACTGACCCACCCCTCCAAACCCCGAATCACCCACTGACCCACCCCTCCACAGCCCCAATCACCCACTGACCCACTCCTCCACATCCCCAATCACCCTCTGACCCACCCCTCCACACCCCCAATCACCATCTGACCCAACACTGTTCAGTCGCAATCACCCACTGACCCACCCCTCCAGACCCACAAGCACCCTGTGACCCACACCTCCACACCCCCAATCACCCACTGACCCAACCCTGCACAGCCCCAATCACCCAGTGACCCACTCCTCCACACCCCCAATCACCCACTGACCCACCCATCCACACCCCCAATCACCCACCAACACAGCCCTCCACAACCCCAATCACCCACCGACCCACCCCTTCACACACACCCCAAATCACCCACTGACCCACCCCTCCACACACCCAATCACCCACTGACCCACCCCTCCACAACCCAATCACCCACTGATCCAGCCCTCCACACCCCCAATCACCCACTGACCCACCTCCACACCCCCAATCACCCACTGAGCCACCCCTCCACACCCCAAATCACCCACTGACCCACCCCTCCACAGTCCCAATTACTCACTGACCCACCCCTCCACACCCCGAATCACCCACTGACCCAGCCCTCCACACCCCCAATCACACAGTGTTCCACCCCTCCACACCCCCAATCACCCCCTGACCCACCCCTCCACACCCCCAATCACCCACTAACCCACCCCTCCACACCCCGGATCACCCACTGACCCACCCCTCAACATCCCCAATTACCCACTGACCCTACCCTGTACAGTCGCAATCACCCACTGACCCACCCCTACACACCCACAATCACCCTCTGACCCACACCTCCACACCCCCAATCACCCACTGACCAAATCTGCACACCCTCAATCACCCACTGACCCACCCCTCCACACCCCCAATCACCCACTGACCCACACCTCCACACCCTCAATCACCCTCAGACCCACCCCTCCACACCCCCAATCACCCACCTACCCACCCCTCCACACCCCCAATCACCCACTGACCCACCCCTTCACACTTCCAATCACCCACCAACCCACCCCTCCACACACCCAATCACCCACTGACCCACCCCTCCACAGTTCCAATCACCCACTGACGCACCCCTCCACACCCCCAATCACCCAGCGACCCACCTCTCCACACCCCCAATCACCCACTGACCCAGCCCCAATCACCCACCGACACAACCCTCCACACCCCAAATCACCCACCGACCCACCCCTCCACACACCCAATCACCCACTGACCCACCCCTCCACACCCCCGATCACCCACTGACCGAACCCTCCACACCCCCAATCATTCACTGACCCACCCCTCCACACCCCCAATCACCCTCTGACCCACCCCTTCACACCCCCAATCACCCACCAACCCACCCCTCCACACACCCAATCACCCACTGACCCACCCCTCCACAATTCCAATCACCCACTGACCCACCCCTCCACACACCCAAACACCCACTGACCCACCCCTCCACACCCCCAATCAGCCACTGACCCACCCCTCCACACTCCCAATCACCCACTGACCCACCTCCACACCCCCAATCACCCACTGACCCATCCCTCCACACCCCCAATCACCCACTGACCCACCCCTCCACACCCCCAATCACCCACTGACCCACCCCTCCACAGTTCCGATCACCCACTTACCCACCCCTCCATACCCCCAATCACCCACTGACTGAACCCTCCACACCCCCAATCACCCACTGACACACCCGTCCACACCCCCAATCACGCACTGACCCACCTCCACACCCCCAATCACCCACTGACCCACCCCTCCACACCCCCAATCACCCACTGACCCACCCCTCCACAGTCCCAATCACCCTCTGACCCACCCCTCCACACCCCCAGTCACGCACTGACCCACCACGCCACACCCCCAATCACCCTCTGACCCACCCCTCCACACCCCCAATCACCCACTGACTGAACCCTCCACACCCCCAATCACACACTGACACACCCGTCCACACCCCCAATCACCCACTGACCCACCCCTCCACACCCCCAATCACCCACTGACCCACCCCTCCACACCCCCAATCACCCACTGACCCACCCCTCCACACCCCCAATCACCCACTGACCCACCCCTCCACAGTTCCGATCACCCACTGACCCACCCCTCCACACCCTCAATCACCCACTGACTCAACGCTCCACACCCCCAATCACCCACTGACACACCCGTCCACACCCCAATGTCCCACTGACCCAGCCCTCCACACCCCCAATCACACACAGACACGCCCCTCCACACTCCCAATCACCCACTGACCCTCCCGTCCACAGTCACAATCACCCACAGACCCACACCTCCACACCCCCAGTCACCCACTGACCCACCACGCCACACCCCCAATCACCCTCTGACCCACCCCACCACACCCCCAATCACCCAACGACCCACCCCTCCACACCCCAAAACACCCACTGACCCACCCCTCCACACCCCGAATCTCCCACTGACCCACCCCTCAACACCCCCAATCACCCACTGACCCACCCCTCCAAACCTCCAATCACCCATTGACCCACCCCTCCACACCCCCAATCACCCACTGACCCACCCCTCAACACCCCCAATCACCCACTGACCCACCCCTCCAAACCTCCAATCACCCATTGACACACCCCTCCACACCCCCAATCACCCACTGACCCACCCCTCCACTCCCCCCAATCACCCACTGACCCACCCCTCCACACCCCCAATCACCCACTGACCCACCCCTCCACACCCCCAATCACCCACTGACCCACCCCTCCACACCCCCAATCACCCACTGACCCACCCCTCCACAGTTCCGATCACCCACTGACCCAACCCTCCACACCCCCAATCACCCACTGACTCAACGCTCCACACCCCCAATCACCCACTGACACACCCGTCCACACCCCCAATGTCCCACTGACCCAGCCCTTCACACCCCCAATCACACACCGACACGCCTGTCCACACTCCCAATCACCCACTGACACTCCCGTCCACAGTCCCAATCACCCACTGACCCACCCCTCCACACCCCCAATCACCCACTGACCCACCACGCCACACCCCCAATCACACTCTGACCCACCCCTCCACACCTTCAATCACCCAACGACCCACCCCTCCACACCCCAAATCACCCACTGACCCACCCCTCCACACCCCGAATCACACACTGACCCACCCCTCAACACCCCCAATCACCCACTGACCCACATCCACACCCCCAATCACCCACTGACCCACCCCTCCACACCCCCAATCAGCCACTGACCCACCCCTCCACACTCCCAATCACCCACTGACCCACCTCCACACCCCCAATCACCCACTGACCCATCCCTCCACACCCCCAATCACCCACTGACCCACCCCTCCACACCCCCAATCACCCACTGACCCACCCCTCCACAGTTCCGATCACCCACTTACCCACCCCTCCACACCCCCAATCACCCACTGACTGAACCCTCCACACCCCCAATCACCCACTGACACACCCGTCCACACCCCCAATCACCCACTGACCCACCTCCACACCCCCAATCACCCACTGACCCACCCCTCCACACCCCCAATCACCCACTGACCCACCCCTCCACAGTCCCAATTACTCACTGACCCACCCCTCCACAGTCTCAATTACTCACTGACCCACCCCTCCACAGTCTCAATTACTCACTGACCCACCCCTCCACACCCCCAATCACCCACTGACTCAACGCTCCACACCCCCAATCACCCACTGACACACCCGTCCACACCCCAAATATCCCACTGACCCAGCCCTCCACACCCCCAATCACACACCGACACGCCTCTCCACACTCCCAATCACCCACTGACCCTCCCGTCCACAGTCCCAATCACCCTCTGACCCACCCCTCCACACCCCCAATCACCCACTGACCCACCCCTCCACACCCCCAATCACCCACTGACCCTCCCGTCCACAGTCACAATCACCCACAGACCCACCCCTCCACACCCCCAGTCACCCACTGACCCACCACGCCACACCCCCAATCACCCTCTGACCCACCCCACCACACCCCCAATCACCCAACGACCCACCCCTCCACACCCCAAAACACCCACTGACCCACCCCTCCACACCCCGAATCTCCCACTGACCCACCCCTCAACACCCCCAATCACCCACTGACCCACCCCTCCAAACCTCCAATCACCCATTGACCCACCCCTCCACACCCCCAATCACCCACTGACCCACCCCTCAACACCCCAAATCACCCACTGACCCACCCCTCCAAACCTCCAATCACCCTTTGACACACCCCTCCACACCCCCAATCACCCACTGACCCACCCCTCCACACCCCCAATCACCCACTGACCCACCCCTCCACACCCCCAATCACCCTCTGACCCACCCCTCCACAGTTCCGATCACCCACTGACCCAACCCTCCACACCCCCAATCACCCACTGACTCAACGCTCCACACCCCCAATCACCCACTGACACACCCGTCCACATCCCCAATGTCCCACTGACCCAGCCCTTCACACCCACAATCACACACCGACACGCCTCTCCACACTCCCAATCACCCACTGACACTCCCGTCCACAGTCCCAATCACCCACTGACCCACCCCTCCACACCCCCAATCACCCACTGACCCACCACGCCACACCCCCAATCACACTCTGACCCACCCCTCCACACCCCCAATCACCCAACGACCCACCCCTCCACACCCCAAATCACCCACTGACCCACCCCTCCACACCCCGAATCACACACTGACCCACCCCTCAACACCCCCAATCACCCACTGACCCACATCCACACCCCCAATCACCCACTGACCCACCCCTCCACACCCCCAATCAGCCACTGACCCACCCCTCCACACTCCCAATCACCCACTGACCCACCTCCACACCCCCAATCACCCACTGACCCATCCCTCCACACCCCCAATCACCCACTGACCCACCCCTCCACACCCCCAATCACCCACTGACCCACCCCTCCACAGTTCCGATCACCCACTTACCCACCCCTCCACACCCCCAATCACCCACTGACTGAACCCTCCACACCCCCAATCACCCACTGACACACCCGTCCACACCCCCAATCACCCACTGACCCACCTCCACACCCCCAATCACCCACTGACCCACCCCTCCACACCCCCAATCACCCACTGACCCACCCCTCCACAGTCCCAATTACTCACTGACCCACCCCTCCACAGTCTCAATTACTCACTGACCCACCCCTCCACAGTCTCAATTACTCACTGACCCACCCCTCCACACCCCCAATCACCCACTGACTCAACGCTCCACACCCCCAATCACCCACTGACACACCCGTCCACACCCCAAATATCCCACTGACCCAGCCCTCCACACCCCCAATCACACACCGACACGCCTCTCCACACTCCCAATCACCCACTGACCCTCCCGTCCACAGTCCCAATCACCCTCTGACCCACCCCTCCACACCCACAGTCACGCACTGACCCACCACGCCACACCCCCAATCACCCTCTGACCCACCCCTCCACACCCCCAATCACCCATTGACCCACCCTTCCACACCCTCAATCACCCACTGACCCACCTCCACACCCCCAATCACCCACTGACCCACCCCTCCACACCCCCAATCACCCACTAACCCACCCCTCCACACTCCCAATCACCCACTGACCCACCTCCACACCCCCAATCACCCACTGACCCATCCCTCCACACCGCCAATCACCCACTGACCCACCCCTCCACACCCCCAATCACCCAGCGACCCACCTCTCCACACCCCCAATCACCCACTGACCCAGCCCCAATCACCCACCGACACAACCCTCCACACCCCAAATCACCCACCGACCCACCCCTCCACACACCCAATCACCCACTGACCCACCCCTCCAAACCTCCAATCACCCTTTGACACACCCCTCCACACCCCCAATCACCCACTGACCCACCCCTCCACACCCCCAATCACCCACTGACCCACCCCTCCACACCCCCAATCACCCTCTGACCCACCCCTCCACAGTTCCGATCACCCACTGACCCAACCCTCCACACCCCCAATCACCCACTGACTCAACGCTCCACACCCCCAATCACCCACTGACACACCCGTCCACATCCCCAATGTCCCACTGACCCAGCCCTTCACACCCCCAATCACACACCGACACGCCTCTCCACACTCCCAATCACCCACTGACACTCCCGTCCACAGTCCCAATCACCCACTGACCCACCCCTCCACACCCCCAATCACCCACTGACCCACCACGCCACACCCCCAATCACACTCTGACCCACCCCTCCACACCCCCAATCACCCAACGACCCACCCCTCCACACCCCAAATCACCCACTGACCCACCCCTCCACACCCCGAATCACACACTGACCCACCCCTCAACACCCCCAATCACCCACTGACCCACATCCACACCCCCAATCACCCACTGACCCACCCCTCCACACCCCCAATCAGCCACTGACCCACCCCTCCACACTCCCAATCACCCACTGACCCACCTCCACACCCCCAATCACCCACTGACCCATCCCTCCACACCCCCAATCACCCACTGACCCACCCCTCCACACCCCCAATCACCCACTGACCCACCCCTCCACAGTTCCGATCACCCACTTACCCACCCCTCCACACCCCCAATCACCCACTGACTGAACCCTCCACACCCCCAATCACCCACTGACACACCCGTCCACACCCCCAATCACCCACTGACCCACCTCCACACCCCCAATCACCCACTGACCCACCCCTCCACACCCCCAATCACCCACTGACCCACCCCTCCACAGTCCCAATTACTCACTGACCCACCCCTCCACAGTCTCAATTACTCACTGACCCACCCCTCCACAGTCTCAATTACTCACTGACCCACCCCTCCACACCCCCAATCACCCACTGACTCAACGCTCCACACCCCCAATCACCCACTGACACACCCGTCCACACCCCAAATATCCCACTGACCCAGCCCTCCACACCCCCAATCACACACCGACACGCCTCTCCACACTCCCAATCACCCACTGACCCTCCCGTCCACAGTCCCAATCACCCTCTGACCCACCCCTCCACACCCACAGTCACGCACTGACCCACCACGCCACACCCCCAATCACCCTCTGACCCACCCCTCCACACCCCCAATCACCCATTGACCCACCCTTCCACACCCTCAATCACCCACTGACCCACCTCCACACCCCCAATCACCCACTGACCCACCCCTCCACACCCCCAATCACCCACTAACCCACCCCTCCACACTCCCAATCACCCACTGACCCACCTCCACACCCCCAATCACCCACTGACCCATCCCTCCACACCGCCAATCACCCACTGACCCACCCCTCCACACCCCCAATCACCCACTGACCCACCCCTCCACAGTTCCGATCACCCACTGACCCACCCCTCCACACCCCCAATCACCCACTGACTCAACCCTCCACACCCCCAATCACCCACTGACACACCCGTCCACACCCCCAATCACCCACTGACCCACCTCCACACCCCCAATCACCCACTGACCCACTACTCCACGCCCCCTACCACCCACTGACCCACCCCTCCACAGTCCCAATTACTCTCTGACCCACCCCTCCACAGACCCAATCATCACTGAACCACCCCTTCACACCCCGAATCACCCACTGACCCACCCCTCCAAACCCCGAATCACCCACTGACCCACCCCTCCACAGCCCCAATCACCCACTGACCCACTCCTCCACATCCCCAATCACCCTCTGACCCACCCCTCCACACCCCCAATCACCATCTGACCCAACACTGTTCAGTCGCAATCACCCACTGACCCACCCCTCCAGACCCACAAGCACCCTGTGACCCACACCTCCACAACCCCAATCACCCACTGACCCAACCCTGCACAGCCCCAATCACCCAGTGACCCACTCCTCCACACCCCCAATCACCCACTGACCCACCCATCCACACCCCCAATCACCCACCAACACAGCCCTCCACAACCCCAATCACCCACCGACCCACCCCTTCACACACACCCCAAATCACCCACTGACCCACCCCTCCACACACCCAATCACCCACTGACCCACCCCTCCACAACCCAATCACCCACTGATCCAGCCCTCCACACCCCCAATCACCCACTGACCCACCTCCACACCCCCAATCACCCACTGAGCCACCCCTCCACTCCCAAATCACCCACTGACCCACCCCTCCACAGTCCCAATTACTCACTGACCCACCCCTCCACACCCAGAATCACCCACTGACCCACCCCTCCACACCCCCAATCACACAGTGTTCCACCCCTCCACACCCCCAATCACCCCCTGACCCACCCCTCCACACCCCCAATCACCCACTAACCCACCCCTCCACACCCCGGATCACCCACTGACCCACCCCTCAACATCCCCAATTACCCACTGACCCTACCCTGTACAGTCGCAATCACCCACTGACCCACCCCTACACACCCACAATCACACTCTGACCCACACCTCCACACCCCCAATCACCCACTGACCAAATCTGCACACCCTCAATCACCCACTGACCCACCCCTCCACACCCCCAATCACCCACTGACCCACACCTCCACACCCTCAATCACCCTCAGACCCACCCCTCCACACCCCCAATCACCCACCTACCCACCCCTCCACACCCCCAATCACCCACTGACCCACCCCTTCACACTTCCAATCACCCACCAACCCACCCCTCCACACACCCAATCACCCACTGACCCACCCCTCCACAGTTCCAATCACCCACTGACGCACCCCTCCACACCCCCAATCACCCAGCGACCCACCTCTCCACACCCCCAATCACCCACTGACCCAGCCCCAATCACCCACCGACACAACCCTCCACACCCCAAATCACCCACCGACCCACCCCTCCACACACCCAATCACCCACTGACCCACCCCTCCACACCCCCGATCACCCACTGACCGAACCCTCCACACCCCCAATCATTCACTGACCCACCCCTCCACACCCCCAATCACCCTCTGACCCACCCCTTCACACCCCCAATCACCCACCAACCCACCCCTCCACACACCCAATCACCCACTGACCCACCCCTCCACAATTCCAATCACCCACTGACCCACCCCTCCACACCCCCAATCACCCACTGACCCACCCCTCCACACCCCCAATCACCCACTGACCCACCCCTCCACACCCCCAATCACCCACTGACCCACCCCTCCACACCCCCAATCACCCTCTGACCCACCCCTCCACAGTTCCGATCACCCACTGACCCAACCCTCCACACCCCCAATCACCCACTGACTCAACGCTCCACACCCCCAATCACCCACTGACACACCCGTCCACATCCCCAATGTCCCACTGACCCAGCCCTTCACACCCCCAATCACACACCGACACGCCTCTCCACACTCCCAATCACCCACTGACACTCCCGTCCACAGTCCCAATCACCCACTGACCCACCCCTCCACACCCCCAATCACCCACTGACCCACCACGCCACACCCCCAATCACACTCTGACCCACCCCTCCACACCCCCAATCACCCAACGACCCACCCCTCCACACCCCAAATCACCCACTGACCCACCCCTCCACACCCCGAATCACACACTGACCCACCCCTCAACACCCCCAATCACCCACTGACCCACCCCTCCAAACCTCCAATCACCCATTGACCCACCCCTCCACACCCCCAATCACCCACTGACCCACCCCTCCACACCCCAAACACCCACTGACCCACATCCACACCCCCAATCACCCACTGACCCACCCCTCCACACCCCCAATCAGCCACTGACCCACCCCTCCACACTCCCAATCACCCACTGACCCACCTCCACACCCCCAATCACCCACTGACCCATCCCTCCACACCCCCAATCACCCACTGACCCACCCCTCCACACCCCCAATCACCCACTGACCCACCCCTCCACAGTTCCGATCACCCACTTACCCACCCCTCCACACCCCCAATCACCCACTGACTGAACCCTCCACACCCCCAATCACCCACTGACACACCCGTCCACACCCCCAATCACCCACTGACCCACCTCCACACCCCCAATCACCCACTGACCCACCCCTCCACACCCCCAATCACCCACTGACCCACCCCTCCACAGTCCCAATTACTCACTGACCCACCCCTCCACAGTCTCAATTACTCACTGACCCACCCCTCCACAGTCTCAATTACTCACTGACCCACCCCTCCACACCCCCAATCACCCACTGACTCAACGCTCCACACCCCCAATCACCCACTGACACACCCGTCCACACCCCAAATATCCCACTGACCCACCCCTCCACACCCCCAATCACACACCGACACGCCTCTCCACACTCCCAATCACCCACTGACCCTCCCGTCCACAGTCCCAATCACCCTCTGACCCACCCCTCCACACCCCCAGTCACGCACTGACCCACCACGCCACACCCCCAATCACCCTCTGACCCACCCCTCCACACCCCCAATCACCCATTGACCCACCCTTCCACACCCTCAATCACCCACTGACCCACCTCCACACCCCCAATCACCCACTGACCCACCCCTCCACACCCCCAATCACCCACTAACCCACCCCTCCACACTCCCAATCACCCACTGACCCACCTCCACACCCCCAATCACCCACTGACCCATCCCTCCACACCGCCAATCACCCACTGACCCACCCCTCCACACCCCCAATCACCCACTGACCCACCCCTCCACAGTTCCGATCACCCACTGACCCACCCCTCCACACCCCCAGTCACCCACTGACTCAACCCTCCACACCCCCAATCACCCACTGACACACCCGTCCACACCCCCAATCACCCACTGACCCACCTCCACACCCCCAATCACCCACTGACCCACTACTCCACGCCCCCTACCACCCACTGACCCACCCCTCCACAGTCCCAATTACTCACTGACCCACCCCTCCACAGACCCAATCATCACTGAACCACCCCTTCACACCCCGAATCACCCACTGACCCACCCCTCCAAACCCCGAATCACCCACTGACCCACCCCTCCACAGCCCCAATCACCCACTGACCCACTCCTCCACATCCCCAATCACCCTCTGACCCACCCCTCCACACCCCCAATCACCATCTGAACCAACACTGTTCAGTCGCAATCACCCACTGACCCACCCCTCCAGACCCACAAGCACCCTGTGACCCACACCTCCACACCCCCAATCACCCACTGACCCAACCCTGCACAGCCCCAATCACCCACTGACCCACCCCTCCACACCCCCAATCACCCACTGACCCACCCATCCACACCCCCAATCACCCACCAACACAGCCCTCCACAACCCCAATCACCCACCGACCCACCCCTTCACACACACCCCCAATCACCCACTGACCCACCCCTCCACACACCCAATCACCCACTGACCCACCCCTCCACAACCCAATCACCCACTGATCCAGCCCTCCACACCCCCAATCACCCACTGACCCACCTCCACACCCCCAATCACCCACTGAGCCACCCCTCCACACCCCAAATCACCCACTGACCCACCCCTCCACAGTCCCAATTACTCACTGACCCACCCCTCCACACCCCGAATCACCCACTGACCCACCCCTCCACACCCCCAATCACACAGTGTTCCACCCCTCCACACCCCCAATCACCCCCTGACCCACCCCTCCACACCCCCAATCACCCACTAACCCACCCCTCCACACCCCGGATCACCCACTGGACCCACCCCTCAACATCCCCAATTACCCACTGAACCCTACCCTGTACAGTCGCAATCACCCACTGACCCACCCCTACACACCCACAATCACCCTCTGACCCACACCTCCACACCCCCAATCACCCACTGACCAAACCTGCACACCCCTCAATCACCCACTGACCCACCCCTCCACACCCCCAATCACCCACTGACCCACCCCTCCACACCCTCAATCACCCTCAGACCCACCCCTCCACACCCCCAATCACCCACCTACCCACCCCTCCACACCCCCAATCACCCACTGACCCACCCCTTCACACTTCCAATCCACCAACCCACCCCTCCACACACCCAATCACCCACTGACCCACCCCTCCACAGTTCCAATCACCCACTGACGCACCCCTCCACACCCCCAATCACCCAGCGACCCACCTCTCCACACCCCCAATCACCCACTGACCCAGCCCCAATCACCCACCGACACAACCCTCCACACCCCAAATCACCCACCGACCCACCCCTCCACACACCCAATCACCCACTGACCCACCCCTCCACACCCCCGATCACCCACTGACCGAACCCTCCACACCCCCAATCATTCACTGACCCACCCCTCCACACCCCCAATCACCCTCTGACCCACCCCTTCACACCCCCAATCACCCACCAACCCACCCCTCCACACACCCAATCACCCACTGACCCACCCCTCCACAATTCCAATCACCCACTGACCCACCCCTCCACACACCCAAACACCCACTGACCCACCCCTCCACACACCCAATCACCCACTGACCCACCCCTCCACACCCCCAATCACCCACTGACCCAGCCCCAATCACCCACCGACACACCCCTCCACACCCCTAATCACCCACCGACCCACTCCTCCACACCCCCAATCACCCACTGACCTGCCCCTCCACACCCCCAATCACCTACTGACCCACCCCTCCACACCCCCAATCACCCACTGACCCACCCCTCCACACCCCCAATCACCCACTGACCCACCCCTCCACACCCCCAATCACCCGTTGACCCACCCCTCCACACCCCCAATCACCCTCTGACCCACCCCTCCACACCCCCAATCACCATCTGAACCAACACTGTTCAGTCGCAATCACCCACTGACCCACCCCTCCAGACCCACAAGCACCCTGTGACCCACACCTCCACACCCCCAATCACCCACTGACCCAACCCTGCACAGCCCCAATCACCCACTGACCCACCCCTCCACACCCCCAATCACCCACTGACCCACCCATCCACACCCCCAATCACCCACCAACACAGCCCTCCACAACCCCAATCACCCACCGACCCACCCCTTCACACACACCCCCAATCACCCACTGACCCACCCCTCCACACACCCAATCACCCACTGACCCACCCCTCCACAACCCAATCACCCACTGATCCAGCCCTCCACACCCCCAATCACCCACTGACCCACCTCCACACCCCCAATCACCCACTGAGCCACCCCTCCACACCCCAAATCACCCACTGACCCACCCCTCCACAGTCCCAATTACTCACTGACCCACCCCTCCACACCCCGAATCACCCACTGACCCACCCCTCCACACCCCCAATCACACAGTGTTCCACCCCTCCACACCCCCAATCACCCCCTGACCCACCCCTCCACACCCCCAATCACCCACTAACCCACCCCTCCACACCCCGGATCACCCACTGACCCACCCCTCAACATCCCCAATTACCCACTGACCCTACCCTGTACAGTCGCAATCACCCACTGACCCACCCCTACACACCCACAATCACCCTCTGACCCACACCTCCACACCCCCAATCACCCACTGACCAAACCTGCACACCCTCAATCACCCACTGACCCACCCCTCCACACCCCCAATCACCCACTGACCCACCCCTCCACACCCTCAATCACCCTCAGACCCACCCCTCCACACCCCCAATCACCCACCTACCCACCCCTCCACACCCCCAATCACCCACTGACCCACCCCTTCACACTTCCAATCACCCACCAACCCACCCCTCCACACACCCAATCACCCACTGACCCACCCCTCCACAGTTCCAATCACCCACTGACGCACCCCTCCACACCCCCAATCACCCAGCGACCCACCTCTCCACACCCCCAATCACCCACTGACCCAGCCCCAATCACCCACCGACACAACCCTCCACACCCCAAATCACCCACCGACCCACCCCTCCACACACCCAATCACCCACTGACCCACCCCTCCACACCCCCGATCACCCACTGACCGAACCCTCCACACCCCCAATCATTCACTGACCCACCCCTCCACACCCCCAATCACCCTCTGACCCACCCCTTCACACCCCCAATCACCCACCAACCCACCCCTCCACACACCCAATCACCCACTGACCCACCCCTCCACAATTCCAATCACCCACTGACCCACCCCTCCACACACCCAAACACCCACTGACCCACCCCTCCACACACCCAATCACCCACTGACCCACCCCTCCACACCCCCAATCACCCACTGACCCAGCCCCAATCACCCACCGACACACCCCTCCACACCCCTAATCACCCACCGACCCACTCCTCCACACCCCCAATCACCCACTGACCTGCCCCTCCACACCCCCAATCACCTACTGACCCACCCCTCCACACCCCCAATCACCCACTGACCCACCCCTCCACACCCCCAATCACCCACTGACCCACCCCTCCACACCCCCAATCACCCGTTGACCCACCCCTCCACACCCCCAATCACCCACTAACCCACCCCTCCACACCCCCAATCACCCACCGACGCACCCCTTCACACCCCCAATCACCCACTGACCCGCCCCTCCACGCCCCCAATCACCTACTGACCCACCCCTCCACACCCCCAATCACCCACTGACCCAACCCTGCACACACTCACTCAACCACTATCCCACCCCTCCACACCCCCGATCACCCACTGACGCACCCCTCCACACCCCCAATCACCCACTAACCCACCCCTCCACACCCCCGATCACCCACTGACCCACCCCTCCACACCCTCAATCACTCACCGATCCACCCCTCCACACCCCCAATCAATCACTGACCCACCCCTCCACACTCCCAATCACCCTCTGACCCACCCGTCCACACCCCCAATCACCAACTGACCCACCCCTCCGCGGCCCCCAATCACCCACTGACCCACTCCTCCACACCCCCAATCACCCACTGACCCACCCCTCCTCACCCCCAGTCACCCACAGTCCCACCCCTCCACACCCCCGATCACCCACTGACGCACCCCTCCACACCCCCAATCACCACTAACCCACCCCTCCACACCCCCGATCACCCACTGACCCACCCCTCCACACCCTCAATCACTCACCGATCCACCCCTCCACACCCCCAATCAATCACTGACCCACCCCTCCACACCCCCAATCACCCCTCTGACCCACCCGTCCACACCCCCAATCACCAACTGACCCACCCCTCCGCGGCCCCAATCACCCACTGACCCACCCCTCCACACCCCCAATCACCCACTGACCCACCCCTCCTCACCCCCAATCACCCACTGACCCAACCCTGTGCAGTGCCAACGTTTTAGTTTCGATTTCCATCTCGATTTGTCGGTCCGCAGCCTCCTCTTGTGCCGGGATGAGTCCACATTCAGGGTGGAGGAGCAAAAGTCTCCAACCTGATGGTGTGATGAACGTCGATCTCTCCGAACATTGCTGGAAAAATATTTGAAGGTACTTCAAGACCCCACACCAGGAAAAATATAAGGACACAAACGTGGCGTGTTGGAGAAGGTGTGGCTCCAAGGAGGAAAATCATTTCCATACTTTTTGGGATTGCCCTAAATTAAGTTTATATTGGGAAGTCATTCAGAGAACATTAGTTAAGGTATTTAAGACTCAGATACCTCTGAACTTTGAGACTCTCTGCTTGGGGCATGTATTGTTTTTGGAACAGGAGAAAGATATAAAGCTGCTGCAGGCCCTTTTCGCGGCAAGTAAGAAATCGATCACCAGGAAGTGGTTTAATCCAACATCACCTACACTAGAAGACTGGCATGAAATTATTTTGGAAATATTTAAAATGGAAAAGATGACCTACTCTCTGAGAATTCAAAAGGAGAAATTCTATCTTATTTGGAATAAATGGATTGAATTTATAACCCCAGTGCGAGCAGACTTTAGATGACTGTCCCAATGGTTTATGCTGTTTGTCTCACCAACGTAGTAACAGTGTTAACGTAAGCACCCTTGGCTCAAATGTTTACTGTTTTGTTTTTGGAAAATGTGGAATTAACACAAGTAAAGAAAAGAATTGGGGAAATTTTGGACCAGAAAGAAATGGACCAGAAGAGATACATGGAAATTAGTATTCAACCACTATTATTAATATTGTTTATAACTACTATTACCACTATTTAGTTTAACAGGGTGGAATTACAATTGCACATTAACATCTATTTGAGTGCCAAATTATTTTCTATATTATCTCAATGTGCACTTGTGATTGAATAAATTAAAATAGATTTACTCACATCAAAAATGGAAAAGGTTATAAATGAAAAAAGGAACAACGATTTCTCAAACCTCTGATAAAAATAAAATAATAATCCCTCCCTCTCCCGTCTTGTATTCCCCACTCAGGCCCATTTCCACCTCTCCCCTGGGTCCTCTCCTCCTCCCCTTTCTCATGTGGTCCTCTCCCTATCCCTATGCAAATATTTTACTGCTGAGGCTAATGTAACGGCTTCTGTGTAATGTTCCATGGGAAAGGGAATGGTTTCTCTGTAGCAGCGACGTTTGGGTTATGGCTCGAGATAACGGGGCTTTGGAATGTACCTTATCCAATGGGAGAAATGTTATTGTTTCTTGTGAGTCTGGAAGAGAGATTTTCGCGGTCTCTCATTGTGGAGCGATGGAGAGCGAGGACACGGATGGACAGAATCGGAAGACCCCTGGATGGAGTGGACTGAGGAGCGAGGGTCCGAGGGTCGGCTATGCTCGGAGGTCGATGGGAACAAATGAATGGACAGTGAGTTCCAACGATGCGCAATAGACTTTTTTCCTTAAAATGGCACTTTTTTCTTTACTAACCCTCTGTCCAGATTAAGGAGATGTCTCGGCTTTTGCGGGGCCAGGAGTTGTTTTCCCCCACACGAACACGTGCTGGCTGAGCCCAAGGGTTACACCTATCGGACCCCTTCCTCTTCAGCCCTTCACCTTTCCCACCTGACCAGCTTATCACCTTCCAGCTGTCCTCCTTGCCCCTTCACTTCCAGTCCCGAAGAAGGATCCCAGCCCGGCGCGTCAGCTGCTTGTTCATTGGCCGAAACGCTGCCCGGCCCTGACGAGTTGCTCCAGTGCTTTGTGTGCGGGTTGAAATGTGGTTTTCTAAGGGGAACATGGGGTGGGGTGGGAAAATCTTCTTCACTCCAGAGGGTGGTGAGAGTGTGGAAGGCGCAAGTGCTGGATGCATGTTCGATTGTGACACTTAAGAGAGGTTTGGATGGGTACGTGGATGGGAGCTGTATGGAGGGTTGTGGTCCTGGAGCAGTTCGATGTGATTAATAGTCCAGCAGGGACTAGATGGGCTGAAGGGCCTGTTTCTGTGCTCTATGACTCTGTAACCTCACAAGGTCTCAGCCGAGAGATGGGGTCAGTGGCTGTTTGGAAAGTGTTGGAGTACAGAACAGACTCCTCAATATGGCTGGTTTTCAAAGCCTTTATTCACGTCTCAGAGATACAGAAAGCAAAAAAACCACTTGATATCTGTTTAAAGCCGTGCACGGAAGTCTCCCCTGTCGTTTTCCAAGGCCCCTCTGCCATCTTGATTAATTCATCTCCTCCATACGAGAAGACACCACTTTCCCGTCCACAACCTTCTCCACCACGGTAAACGTCTTGGTCTGGGTTGAAACAATGGGCTCTGAAATGAAAAACAGTCAGTCAGAGATCTCACAGGACGGTCGCCTGATACAGTCACCAATCAGCAGTCACAAGACCATCAGACACAGGAGCAGATTTGGGCTATTCAGCCCATCGAGTCTGCACAGCCATCCCATCATGGTTGATTTACTATCCCTCTCAACCCCGTTCTCCTGCCTTCTCCCTGTATCCTTTGACACCCTGACTAATGAAGGATCTATCAGCCTCCAGTTTCATGAAATACTGCACGGTGAATCTGTGGGATTCGTTGCCACAGATGGCTGTGGACGTCAAGTTATTGGGGTAGACTTAAAGCAGAAATAATGCGCCTAATTCTGTTTGATGTACCAAATGATCTTAAATATACCAAATGACTTAGCCACTGCAGTTGTCTGTGGGAATGAATTTCACAGACTCACTGCCCCCAGGCTGAACAAATTCCTCCTCTTCCCTGTTCTGAAGATACATACTTGTATTCTGAGGCTGTGCCCTCTGGTCCCAGATTCCTCCACTATAGGAAACATCCTCCCCACGTCCACTCCATCTGTGTCCTCTGGTCCTAAACTCCCCCACTATAGGAAACATCCTCTCCACATCCACTCCATCTGTGTCCTCTGGTCCTAGACTCCCCCACTATAGGAAACATCCTCTCCACATCCACTCTATCTGTGTCCTTTGGTCCTAGACTCCGCAACTATAGGAAACATCCTTTGGTCGCTGCCCGACCTGCTGAGTTCCTCCAGGATTTTGAGCGCATGACCAAACTTTTTCAGACTGACTGTGCCGTGCAGACACGGTAAGACGGCCTACTTACTTCTTTCTTCCTTAACCACCGTCTTCTGTATAGTTGACTTGCTTGACACTTGGCCAGAAGACTGACCCCTGAAAAACAAAGGGGCAGAGTGTGACCTTGCACTACGGGAAGGGCGGGGAGTGGGAGGAGGTCAAGACTTCCAATTAAATATTGCCTGCCACAGAACCTTAGCACACATCTCACATCACATCACAGGCAAAGCCCACCCCACCATCGAGCAGATCTACAAGGAAGAAAATAGCATCTGTCATCAGTGACCCCCACCATCCAGACCAGGCTCCCTTGCCATTGCTACCATCAGGAAGGAGGTACAGGAGCCCCAAGACCCACACCACCAGGTTCAGGAACAGTTATTACCCCTCAACCATCAGGAAGGAGGCACAGGAGCCTCAGGTCCCACACCACCAGCTTCAGGAACAGTTATTACCCCTCAACCATCAGGAAGGAGGCACAGGAGCCTCAGGACCCACAGCACCAGGTTCAGGAACAGCTATTACCCTCTCAACCAACAGGGTACTGAAGCAGGTTGAAGAACTTCACTCAGCCCAACTCTGAACTACAACTCTTCCACAACCTACAGGACTCACTTTCAAGGTCTCAACAACTCATGTTCTCGGTATTAATTTACTTTTACTCAACATTTGCACGACTTGCCCTCTTTTGTATATTGTACATTTTTTAATCAGACTTTGTTATGTAGAGTTTTTTATCTACTCGATTGTATTATTTTACTTCCTTGTCAACAGCTGAGTCTCTTCCCAGGGCAGAAATGGTAACATGAGGGGCCACACCTTTTAGGGGAGGAAAGTATGGGAGCGTTGTAAAAGGTTGCGTTTCTTTTTGACAGAGAGTGGTAGGCATTTGGAATGCCCTACAGGGGCAGTGGGAGAGGCATAAGCATTTAGGGAACTGAGGAATCTCTAAGATAGGGACAGGGATAATGGGAAAATGCAGGAGGGAAGGGTTGGATTGATCTTACAGAAGGTTAGAAGCTTGGCACAACTTTGTGGGCCGAAGGGCCTGTCCTGTTCTATGTTCTAGGACTGGATTGTATTCAGGTTCGAGTCTGGCCTGGCGAGTTGCTTACCCGTAGCCGCCCAGCAGCCTGCGATAGGTCTCAATTTCTGCCTCCAGTCTGCTCTTTATGTTCAGGAGCCGCTGGTACTCCTGGCTCATGGACAGGATCTTGGCGCGGAGATCGCCCAAGTCCCCTTCCAGACCGTTGATGGTCATCTGCAGATTGGCCCTCTCGCCGGAGAAGCGCATGTCAACCTCGTTCAGGTTCCCCTCCAGCGAGTTGATCTGGGAGCAAGAGGTGGACGGTGAGAGGGGGATTTCCAGTGACCGGGCTGCACCCACCCGAACTCCCGTCCTTCTACAGACGCGCGGTAGAGATCATCTGAACAAACTGCATCACCGCTGGGCACGGGAACTGCCCGGCAGCACACAGGAAGACGCGACAATGGGTAGTCAAAATTACCCAACTCTACACCGGCACCAGCCTACCCACCATCCGTATACAGAAAGGTGCCGGAAACAGGGCCGGGAACATCATTAAGGATCACACCCACCCTGCTCCCGGACTGTGTGTCCCACTCCTGTCACGGTGGAAGATGTGTAGCATCCACGCCAGGACCTCCAGACACAAAAAACAGTGACTTTCCAACAAGCAGTGAGGCTGATCAACACCTCCACCCAATAACCCACACCTTCACACACCCCAATCACCCATTGACCAACCCTTCCACACCCCCAATCACACACTGACCCACCCCTCCACACCCCCAATCACCCACTGACCCACCCCACCACACCCCCAATCATCCACTGACTCACCCCGCCACACCCCCAATCACCCACTGAGTCACCCCTCCATACCCCCAATCACCCACTGACCCACCCATCCACACCCCCAATCACCCACTAACAAACCCCTCCACACCCCCAATCACCCACTGACCCACCCCTCCACACCCCCCAATCACCCACTGACCCACCCCTCCACACCCTCAATCACCAACTGACTCACCCCTCCACAGTCCCAATCACCCACTGACCCACCCCTCCACACCCCCAATCGCCCACTGACCCACCCCTCCACACACCCAATCACCCACTGACCCACCCCTCCACACCCCCAATCACCCATTGACCCACCCCTCCACACCCCCAATCACCCACTGACCCACCCCACCACTCCCCCAATCACCCACTGACCCACCCCTCCACACCCCCAGTCACCACTACTTTATTAATTCCTGTCAGAGTCACCTCATGTACAGACACTCCTGTACCCTGCGTCACTTTGCGGACATACAACCTTTGCGAATAATCAATCAATCAATCAATCAATAGCTGGGTGGCTGCCTGGCCTCCCCCACCACCAGCCCAGCCCGGCGGGTTACTCACAATGCTTTGCATCGTGCTCAGCTCGGTCTCCAGCCCCTGACAGCTGTGCCTCAGTTCAGTTAGTCTGGATTTCTCCCCATCGATGGCACCCGATTTGATGCTGATCTCCTGTTGCACAGCCGCAAACTGAAACAGTTGAAAGTAAATTTTTATTGTCAAACCAGACGTACCACACAACTACACTGTTGATGTCCAAAACTCGTCTGTGAAAGGTCTGTTGGGGGTGGTGCTATCGTCGGGCACGTGTCTAAAACCCCCACACTCCCCCATCCCGGGACCTACAGTAGCTCCAAAGACCTCACCCCGGGGAGAGGAAGGAAAAAATGGGATATACATCTGGGGACAACTTGAAAGACTGGGTCACAACATCGGACTCTGGTGAGCGGCTGTCAGCTGCCGATTCTGCAGTAGGGGTGATGGGCCCTCTGCGAGCCGAAGGGTTGTGGGAGCATTTGAATGATGGGGTAAGTGAAGTCATCCCCTCTGATTCATGGTTGATGGTTGAGGGGTGATAACTGTTCCTGAACCTGGTGGTGAGGATCCTGAGACTCCTGTACCTGCTTCCTGATGGCTGAGGGGCAATAACTGTCCCTGAACCTGGTGGTGTGGGTCCTGGGGCTCCCGTACCTTTTCCCTGATGGCAGCAGTGAGACGAGAGCATGATCTTGTTATGAAGAATAGTGATAAAGCTTCCCAAGGAAGGAAATTGGGGAGAATGGGGGAGGGGGAGAGGTATGGGGACCCTCAGTGTCACCTGGTAGAGTGGATAGACTTGCAACAGCGTAAAACCGTGGTTAGACAACTCTTGGAGAATTGTGTTTATTTCTGGTCATCTCATTGCGGGAAGGATGCAGAGGGAGATCCACCAGGATGCTACTTGGATTAGAGAGGGTGCAGAGGAGATTCAGCAGGATGCTGCCTGGATTAGAGAGGGTGCAGAGGAGATTTGCCAGGATGCTTCCTGGATTAGAGAGCATGTCTTATGATGATAGTGAGCTGGGATGTTTCTCTTTGGAGTGAAGGAGGATGAGAGTAGGCTTGACAGAATTGTGCACAATGGTAAATGGCACAGATCGAGTGGACAGCCAGAGAATTTTTCCCCCCGGGTGGAAATGGCTAATACAAGGGGGCATTATTTTAAGGTGACTGGCGGAGAGTGTAGGACGGGATGTCAGAGGCAACTTCTATCCGTCGGGATTGGTGGGTGCAAGGAATGTGTTACCAAGGGTGGTGGTAGAGGCAGATTTAGTAGGGACATGGAAGAAACTTATAGATTGATACATGGATGGAAGAAAAAATGGAGGAGGGATGGGTTAGTTTGATATTGGTGTAGGTGAAAAGGTTGGCACAACTTCATGGGCTGAGTGCCCTGTATTCTGCTGTAATGTTCGATGTTCTGTTGGAAAAGCTATAGTTGCCTGCTCGCTAGTGGGGAAGGTAATGGATAATTTGATCATTTGGGAACCAGTGGGATGGTTAGGGAGGAAATGTCTAAAGTTTGGAGACAGGATGTTCCAGAGAATCGTCACCGTGTCTTCCACTCAAACAGCGCAGAAAGAAGCTGATCAGCCCAGTGGCTCCAGAGGGGCAAAGTAAACCAGGAAACACATGGATGTGTAGGAATCTGATTTCTCTTCTGCCTTGACAACTGATCGTGTGTCAAATGTTAATTTTAAATCTACAGAAGATGACACTGAGGGATTGAGTGAGGATCGGCTGTGAAGGGATAGAACCAGCATGATGGTCTGAATGTCCTCCTCCTTTCCGTGTGGGGCTTAAACCTGGAATTCTGAGGGTGACAGGTGCAAGGGCTAGGTGTTGAGTCATCGTGTGATGGTGCAGAGATCGGGGTGGGATGACACCGTAACGGCTGACAAGGTTCTAATACATCTTGTGGGGTGGGGTGGGGGGAGCTTCAGCCCGGGTAGTTGAATTCCAACGGTGTCTCTGAGGCAGCTGCTCATTCTGCCCAAGATCTCTGACTTCTCCAGTTTGCTCCAGTATTCCAAAGACAGGGCAGTACGCAAGGGCTCAGGGTAAATTGCCCTCTGTCTAGATTCGGGTTGAGAGGAAAATTGGATGGGCCATTATGAATTGGGAGAGAAGATGCCACGGGCCGAATGGCCTGAATATGCCCCTATACCCTGCGGTCACCTGGACGTGTGAACAGGTGGGTGGCTGGGCCGTGGGGCTCGAAGGCACCGGGAGGGCCTGTTCTGCGCGGATTCTGGGAATACGATCCCCGTTACCTGCTGCTTGTACCAATCGTCGGCCTCTGCCTTGTTCTGGTTGACCATGGCTTCATACTTGGCCCGAATTTCTCCCAGAACCTTGAGCAAGTCCACGGAGTCTTCAGCTGTGACATCGACAGAAACATTACCAGACATCTGAGGCTTCAGGCTCCTGAGCTCCTGCAGGAAGGAAGAATACGCAGCGATTTCACCCTCTGATTCTCGGCAGTGACACGGAACAGAAACGACTCACAATGTTTGGGCAATTATGCCCATTGCTTACATCTTCGTGGTTTTTTCCTGATGTAAATGAGCTCCTCCTTCAGGTTCTCAATCTCGGTCTCCAGCTGGCTCTTCACGAGGGTGAGGTTATCCAACATCGTGCGCAGACCATTGATATCGTTCTCAACGGACATCCTGATGGACAACTCAGTTTCAAACCTATCGAGATGGGAAAAGAGCAGGACATTTTGGTCATCGGTGGCCAGGGCTGAAGTCGTTAAGCTTTTCCTGCACCAAACTATACAAGATATCTGGGCCTGTACTCACAGGAATTCAGAAGAATGAGGGGTGACTTCATTTAAACACATCGAATGGTGAAAGGCCGAGATAGAGTGGATGAGGAGAGGATGTTTCTTATCGGGGAGGAATCTAGGATCAGAGGACACAGATAGACTGGATGTGGAGAGGATGTTTCCTATAGTGGGGGAGTCTAGGACTAGAGGACACAGATAGACTGGATGTGGAGAGGATGTTTCCTATAGTGGGGGAGTCTAGGACTAGAGGACACAGATAGAGTGGATGTGGAGAGGATGTTTCCTATAGTGGGGGGGTCTAAGACCAGAGGGCACAGATAGAGTGGATGTGGAGAGGATGTTTCTTATAGTGGTGGAGTCTAAGACCAGAGGACACAGATAGAGTGGATGTGGAGAGGATGTTTCCTATAGTGGGGGAGTCTAAGACCAGAGGGCACAGATAGAGTGGATGTGGAGAGGATGTTTCCTATATTGGGGGAGTCTAGGATCAGAGGACACAGATAGAGTGGATGTGGAGAGGATGTTTCCTATAGGTGGGGAGTATAGGAGCAGAGGGCATGGGCTCAGAATAGAGGAGCATCCTTTTGGATGGGAGATGAGCCCCCCATTTCTATCCTGTTTTCCACCCCTATGCTTAGACGAAGAACAAAAACATTTGCTCCAGAGGGGCTCACGGTGAAGCATTAAAAAATATGGGATCCAGAGGGGTACAGCACTGGAAATGAAGTCGGAGGTTTGAGCGGAGATTGGTCGACAACCCCTTTGTTAACTCATTACATGCCAAACCTCTGAATTCGCTGCATACTATAACAGAGAGGCAGGAAAGCTGTTAGAATCTGGAGCAAAAAGAAACGCAAGGTGCTGGTCAAGCAGCATCTGTGGAGGAAGTTTTATGTTAACGATAGTCTATGTCATTTTCAACCACACAAGACACTCTGCAGATATTGTAAATGCAGAGCAAACCACACACACAGAATGCTGGACAAACTCAACAAGTTGGGAGGCATCTGTGGAGAGGAATAAAGAGTTTTGATTTCTCTCCATAGATGCTGATTGACTTGCTGAGTTCCTCCAGGAGAGGCAGTGCAGTATGTGTCTGTCTGTCTGTGAGCCTATGCTTGTCTGAGCGCCTGTGTCTGCTCTTCTCTGTTCCCAAGAGGGGGAAAAGGAAACTTCCAATTGTTAGATTGAGATCTCTGTCAGTGTTTCACATGCCAAGTTTGTTCGGATACCAGTGTCACTGTATTGTATTTGACTTTCTGGAAAGCATGAGCCTTTTATAATATTATTCCAGTTTTTTTTTGCGGGGGGGAGGGAGGGGGAGAATACGGTGGGTCTACTTCCCGTTTCTAGGCCCCACACTCCAGTCCAGTAGCTGGCGGTAATGGACCTTATTCTGGTCCGCCAGTCGCCATTAAACTTCCGGAGAAGAAGACGACGACCTGCAGGACTCAGTTGGTCCACTGTCCGCCCTTCAGCGGAAGGGAAAGGGGCCGGAGGAGGCAGACGCGGTCAGTTGGAACCCAAAACTCGCATCGGCAGGCTCGGTACTAACTTGGCTTTGAAGTCTTCCGCCGCCAGTTTGGAGTTGTCCACCTGGAGCATGATTCCGGAGTTGGCCAGGATCAAGTCGTTGATCTGTGGGAGACAGGAGGTGGAAGTGTACCGGGTGGAGCAAGGGGGACGTGGGGAACCACAGGCACACCGTCCCGCCCGCTTCTGGTTTGCAAGGTTAAACTTAAACCCCTCAACCCCTACCTCTCTCCTCCCAGCCCCCGTCTATCTCAGGGCTACCTCTTCCTCCACCAGCCCCTCCCTCCTCCACCCTGCCCTCCCCACCAAGCTCCTCCCTCTCCACCAGCCCCTCCCACTCTCTCTCTGTCTCCACCACCCCGCCCGTCCCCCTTTCGCCTTCGATCCCCTTTTCCACGTGGATTTTCCCGGATTCTTCCCGCATCGCACAGACGTGAATCGAGGGCCCGCTACGTTGACCCGTTTCGATGGCCGTGCGAGAAGTAAAGTCAATCCTTCACCCCCCTGCCCCGGCCCTTCCCCATTCCTTCCCTCGCACCTAACGTTCTCCTGTCTGCGGAGGGCACGGCCTCAGACCAGAGGATAGAGGCGAGGAGGAATTTCTTTGGTCGGGGTTGGTGGCGAATGTGTAGAACTCGTTTACTACGGGCGGCCGCAGACAGGTTGGGTAGTCTTCAAGCGGGAGGTCCTCAGGGGTGGCGAGGCGCCCCTTTCCCTCCGCCAGCCCGCGGGGTCACCCTTGGGCAAGGTGGTTAGCCCACCTTGCCCCCCTCCCCACATCCACCGTGTCCACATGAAACCGTGAGATCAGGTGGTGGACGGTCGTATGAGCAGTCGATGCCGGTCACAAGTGCTGGTGTTGTGACCACTGACGCCAGGCAGACAATCTCTGAAGAGTATTGGTAATGGCCGGGGGTGGGGTTAGGGGCGCCCATCTCGTAAAGGCAATGGCCAACCACCTCTGTAACTTCGCCAAGATGCATTTGAGAGGGACAGAAGATTAGCCAGACTGGAATGGCGGCCCACACTCGATGGGCTGAATGGCCCCGTTCTGGTCGGGTGTCTGATGGCCAACCTCCTCGCACCCTGACATCTCCCCGCCTCCCCCGACACACACACACACACTCACACACCACACACACACACTCACACACACACACACACACAGACTCACTCACACACACACACACACACACACACACAGACTCACTCACACACACACACACACACACACACACACACACACACACACCACACACACACACACACAAGCACACACACTGACAATCACTGGGGGGAATGGGAGTTGCTTTTTCCGGGCTCTTACCTGGTCGCGAAGGCCCTTGATGGTGGCCCAGTACTCGCTGTAGTCGCGGGTGGTGGGACCCGCCTGTTGGTAGTACTCCCGGATCTGAAGCTCCAGTTCGGCGTTGGACTTCTCCAGGGAGCGCACCTGGTCCAGGTACGTCGCCAGCCGGTCGTTCAGGCCCTGCATGGTCTGCTTCTCGTTCAGCAAGGCGGCGGAGGAGATGCTGTACCCGCCGCCGGACGCGCTGCTGAACCTGCCGCCGAACCCGATGCTTAACCCGCTGCCGAACCCGCCGCCGGATCCGTACACCATGCCGGCGCCCAGGGCTGAGCCCAGGCCGTAGCTGGAGGCTCGGCTCTGGCCGAAGCCGTACATACTGCCTCCCCGCATGCTTGAAGAGACCCCGGACATGCTGCGGGACCCCCAGCTCTGACCGCCGCTGCTGCTGCTTCTGAAGCTGGTCTGCATCTTGTTCCTCAGGCCTTACACCGAGCCACTGGTGTGCGGCCACCTCCTTCTCGCCTCTTTATATCCTCATCCCGAGCCGGGCCACCGCCCAGAGAGAGAGAGGGAGTTAAAAAAAAAGCGCTGGGCGTGGAGCGGGACCGCCGCCTGGGGCTCCTTGGAGGGTCTCGAGTTACGGGGGACACACCCAGAGTCCGGAACCCACGATCCCGCCGCCTCCCACGGCCGCGGAGCAGATCTGATCCATTCTGGAGGAGAGAGAGACAGAAAGTTTCTCCAAATTTAATTGTTCAAGTGCAAATGTGTAATTGTCGTTCAACCACTCTTCCGAAATCAGCCAAGCCCACAGCGTTCCTCCGGGACCCGGGGGGGCAAAACAGGTTACCGACACGTACACAGCATAAAGTTAACGATGGCGGGAAAGCACACGGTTATAACATACAATGATATATTTAAAAATAATGACTGGTGTGGGGTTTGGTTCAACATTAATCGATCCCTGTAGCAGTGCCGGTGAAGGTGCCAGTAACAGCGGGACCCGCCCTCGTTCTCAGTCCCTGCGAGTCAATCGGGTGTATTAGATTTCAGAGAGAGATTTCAGACAGCGAGCTGAGGGTCAACGGATTTACAACGGTGGGAGTGTCGGGGGAGCGAGGAGGGAGGGAGACAACTGTGTTGATGTCTTCCGCTTCTGTAGTGGGAGGGGCCGAGTTGAGTGAGGAAGACCCCCTCCCAAGTATTGCCGTAGCCCTTTTCTCACTGTTACCGTCAGGGAGGAGGTACAGAAGCCTGAAGACACACGCTCAGCGATTCAGAAACAAATTTCACGACACATGCCGGCGATAATAAAGTGATTCTGAATGGCAAATGGGCTCTTGGCTTTAAATAATCCCAGTCATTCAACACCACTTTCAACAGTGAGTTCCCAGCGGTGAGGGAGCTGGTTCTGCAGCGTGCTTTGGAGAGCGGGTTGGGGTGGGGGAACGAAGGAGGAAGGGCATGGCGAGACACTGAAGGTGTCGCGGTCACACAGCGCAGACTCCAGTTGGTGACGGCGACTTGGTCCGCTGGACCCGGACTACCGAGGTCGGGAGTGGGGAATTGTCCCAGCGCAACGGCTCCCCGCCCCCCACTTTTAAAAACTACCCCGCACAGGTTCCACTCTGTCATTGGATTCTTCAGAAAGCCTACAGAACACCACTTAACGCGTTCAGTATGAATGTGAGACGGAGAAGGCTTTTCAGGGTCTATTCTTGTCCTGGTGAGGGGTCTCGGCCCGAAACGTCGACTGTGCATTCCTCTCCATAGATTCTGTCTGACTTGCTGAGTTCATCCAGCATTTTGTGTGTGTTATTCTTGTAAAGTTTCAAATGATGAATGAAGTGTACTTTAATTAAAAATAGTTGTGGGATGTAACAACGACGGGAGGTCAGGGAGAGGAACGGACAAGGAACCAGCGTTTAAAGGGCGAAAGACTTTTCCCGGCAGAAACCCAGTGTGAGTGTGGGGGAGGGAGAGGGTGTGGGGAGACGCAGCTCCCGTCCCGTTGATAGTGGATGTACGGTCAGTTGTTAATTTTAAAACGGGTCACCGGCACATTTTGTTGAGAGGAGGCGGGAGGAGATCTGTCGGCCAGTTCGGTTCCTTCAGCTTGTCAGAGCCGGGGGTGGGAGTGGTGACAAGCCCCCTTTATGGATTAAATGCTCCCAATGGCTTTCCTCTCAAACAGCCTCTGACAACCAAGTCATCTCCCGGCCTTCACGTGTGGTTTAGCTACTAAGCCCGGCGGAACCGTGTCTACCGACAGGAGAAGGGGCAAAGGCGGTTTATCGGCGCCTTAAAACAAGTTGCTCCGGCAGATGGGGCTCGTCAGCCGCTGTTGGCAGCTCACCTTGGAGAAAGAAAACTCTGATCTCAAATCTCCCGCTGTCTTGCGGCTGTACCCAATGATGGGACGGCTTCGGAAGTAAACCCCGAGGGGAAAAATCCGGAGCTGGAGACCTACGCTGACGGGCGACCCCTGCGGCGCTGCGGGGGCCAGGATGTATCGGTCTCTGCCGCTCCTGCGTGGAGAGACGGGGAGCCTGGCGCACCGACAGCAGATCAGCCCTGGCTCGCGTATTGGCGTGTCACGTAGACAGCCGGGGGACGCAACATTCATGGGCGACCCCGAGCGACAGTTCTTCAGAGTGTGGGTGCTCCGTCAACCGGGACTACGGCTAATGGTAGTAACCCACCCCCCACCACACACTCTGGGAGGATGCAGTCGCACACATAATTCTCCCCTCCCGCCGCCCGCCGCTGCCACAGCGTCCCGATCTGCTGAACTACAAGTCCCAAAGCCTCCAGCGATAATGATACTGCTTTTGACAAAGTAAAATAAGAACTGAACTGACAAATTACCAAAAAAAACAATCATTATGTAACCACGAATGCCCTCAGATTAACACTTCCTGGGACGGGCACAGGCACAGTTCAGTGGCAAGCGTCACTTACCAAAGTCTTGTTTTAAAATACAAACTCACAAAAGACACCACACCTTGCTATAATTACAAGCCTGATCCAGATTTAGAGTCAGAATCTGGCAAATTATATTGTGACCAATCAGTTATTACAGATAGGACAATCCATAGTAACTGTCTGTATATGATATTACAGGATAAACTAGCAAGAAGAACTTGTTTAATAGATATAGCCATTCCAAGCACACATAACATACAGAAATCAATCAGTGAAAAACACCAGAAATATAGTGAATTAAAAGAGGAAATTGAAAGGCTATGGAATATGAACAGGATATACATTGTCCCAGTAGTAATAACTCCAACTGATATCATCCCAAAGTCACTACGCAATAGCATTAAACAGTTATGGCCACATAATAATATCCATAAAATCTTCAGAAAGCCAAAATACTAAACACCACTAGAATAGTCTGAAAGTTCATCGCAATTCACAAATGAGTGTACTTGTCTGTGCCCTTAACTCAGCTTTTACCAACCTGAGCTGAGAAAGAAAACAAACAACCTTGTTATGGAGCATGCTCCCTACAGATGATGTAGTTCACCGTGTTTCACAATGTGATAAGGTACAAACATTGAAATAAAAGAGAAAAAGCGGTTATCTAAAGGCAAGGTTAAATAAATCAGAATCAGGTCTAATATTACCGGCATATGTTGTGAAATTAACTTAGCGGCAGCAGTACAATGCAATACATGATAATATAGAAAAAATAAATAACTGAATTGCAGTGAGTATATATATATGTATATTAAGTAGTTAAATTAAAAATAGCATAAAAACAGAAATAATAAAAATAGTGAGTTAGTATTCATAGGTTCACTGTCTATTCAGAAATTGAACGGCAGAGGGGAAGAAGCAGTTCCTGAATCGTTGAGTGTGTGTCTTCAGGCCCCTGTACCTGCTGCCTGATGGAAGAGGAGAAGAAGCTGTTCCTGAATCGTTGAGTGTGTGTCTTCAGGCTCCTGTACCTGCTGCCTGATGGCAGAGGGGAAGAAGCTGTTCCTGAATCGTTGAGTGTGTGTCTTCAGGCTCCTGTACCTCCTCCCTGATGGCAGAGGGGAAGAAGTTGTTCCTGAATTGTTCAGTGTGTGTCTTCAGGCTCCTGTACCACCTGCCTAATAGCAGAGGGGAAGAAGCTGTTTCTGAATCGTTGAGTGTGTGTCTTCAGGCTCCTGTACCTGCTGCCTGATGGAACAGGGGAAGAAGCTGTTCCTGAATCGTTGAGTGTGTGTCTTCAGGCTCCTGTACCTCCTCCCTGATGGCAGAGGGGAAGAAGTTGTTCCTGAATTGTTCAGTGTGTGTCTTCAGGCTCCTGTACCACCTGCCTGATAGCAGAGGGGAAGAAGCTGTTCCTGAATCGTTGAGTGTGTGTCTTCAGGCTCCTGTACCTCCTCCGTGATGGCACAGGGGAAGAAGCTGTTGCTGAATCGCTGAGTGTGTGTCTTCAGGCTCCTGTACCTCCTCCCTGATGGCAGAGGGGAAGAAGCTGTTCCTGAATCGCTGAGTGTGTGTCTTCAGGCTCCTGTACCTCCTCCCTGATGGCAGAGGGGAAGAAGCTGTTCCTGAATCGCTGAGTGTGTGTCTTCAGGCTCCTGTACCACCTGCCTAATAGCAGAGGGGAAGAAGTTGTTCCTGAATCGTTGAGTGTGTGTCTTCAGGCTCCTGTACCTCCTCCCTGATGGCAGAGGGGAAGAAGCTGTTCCTGAATCGTTGAGTGTGTGTCTTCAGGCTCCTGTACCTCCTCCCTGATGGCAGAGGGGAAGAAGCTGTTCCTGAATCGTTGAGTGTGTGTCTTCAGGCTCCTGTACCTCCTCCCTGATGGCAGAGGGGAAGGAACTGTTCCTGAATCGCTGAGTGTGTGTCTTCAGGCTCCTGTACCTCCTCCCTGATGGCAGAGGGGAAGAAGCTGTTCCTGAATCGCTGAGTGTGTGTCTTCAGGCTCCTGTACCTCCTCCGTGATGGCACAGGGGAAGAAGCTGTACCTGACGAACTGCTGATTAATTTAATACACGGTGGGCTCTATTTAACCGATCCGAACAACTATCCAAGAGCTAACACTAATTGGGAAAATTGCCGGGATTACCGTCGTTGATCTGGGGCACTATGCCACTTAATTAGGACAGGATACTATTTCTGATCAGTTTCTAACTACCGTCAGTCCTGTGGCTGTTAGAAGCGACACGGTGCTTAGAGCGAACTGTTCTTCAATTGTCTACGTTTGTGTTCAAAAACACGTGATTTTTGTCACCGATGGTTTGCAAGAAACAAGCAGTAGATCATCAGGAACTGTTTCACTCACCGCGGTTCCGCTACTACAACAGGTTAGGAGCTACCAAGAATTTGAAGGTATCAACAACCATCTCGAATGTTACAATGAGAATGAAGAGTTGGAGGAGATAATCGCAAAAACCAGATGAGGAGGAGAAGATGGCGGCACGACGGCAGCCCACGCGGCCACTTCGGGGACGATGTCTGTCATCTGTCAAGTAGGGGACCGTGCACAATCCTGATTTGATGGAGATGGACGTGAGAGTACAGGAGGAACATCTGGGAAACTTCTGAAATGCCCGCTTCGCTGCCGCTGCTACTACTGTGTGGTAACCGGAATCTCCGGAGCTGAAGGCCCCAAAATCCTCGGCTTTGTGTGTTTCAGCGGCCGGGACGAGGTTGAAGGAGCTCGGCAGAGGATAGCACTCGGGAGGCTGTATCGGAGGAGCTGGTCGGATCCTTGAAGCTTTCGGACGGATGGACTCAGTGTCGGCTGGGGTCGGCTGCTTCCAAGGCATCAACAAGTTGACGGTGCCTGGAGGTTTATGGCAGGGAGTTTCTCCCTTTTGCCGCCTACTATCGGGGACTCGGGAGTCGATCGACTCGGGACTTTGAGACTTTTTTTTACTGTGCCCATGGTTTGTCCTTCATCAAATTATGGTATTGCTTTGCACTGTTGTAACTATATGTTATAATTATGTGGTTCTGTCAGTGTTAGTCGTTGGTTTGTCCTGTTTTCTGTGATATCACTCTGGAGAAACATTGTATCATTTCTTAAAGCATGTATGCATTTCTAAATGACAATAAAAGAGGACTGAGTGTTCTCATAATCCAAACAAACATTGTCTGAAGGCAGCTCATTATATGCACTGATTTGCTTCATCAAGAACACAACGCAGATGAATTTCCCCATCAATAATTGTTGAAACAAATACACAGTTTTGCAGTACTGCTGTAGGATTGGTGGTGTTCTAATTGGTTCTGTATTTCATTTAAAAACATAGTTTGTCTTTTCATGCCCCTTTAACAATTTCCATGAAACTTCAGCTAATTGCGGCAGTCGCTTAATTGGGCCAAGATGTACTGGTCCCGATGGGTCCAAATTAACTTGAATCCCCTGTATTTCTTAAAGTAATTTATAGTTTGCTTCTATATTGCACTGCACTGCTGTCGCAAAAGAGCAAATTTCATATTAAACCCAATTCTGATTCTGTTAAATTCCAGGCACCTCTCAGAACTGGAAAATATCCCGAATCCCCTTTGCTGACCATTGGAGGGTTCCAGCACAGAAGGGGACACCAGACATGTAAAGGCCACCCTTGTTCATCTGACCTAAGTCAAGGACTGGCCAGCAATGATGCACACCCAGAGGCCAGTATACGAGGTACTTCCTGAGCCTAATAAAGTGGCTCCCTTTCTGAAGCACTGCTGCTTGAAGATGTCCTGTGTACTATGGAGGCTAGTGCCCGTGATGGAGCTGACTGAGTTTAGAATTGTCTGCATCTTATTTCAATCCTGTGCAGTGACTTCTCCTCATCCCATACCAGACGGTGATGTAGCCAATCAGAATGTTCGGCGTGAAAGATTCAAGTGTTTTTGGTGGCGGACGAAATCCCCCGCAACCTCGATAACCCTGCCAGAGTTGACGCGCATCCAATTTCGTCTCCAACCCCACTTGGAATTGTTCCTTAGCTCTGGAAGTAGCCCTCTGCAGGCTGGACCTGCAGGTCCCGTATCCCCTTCCGGTGGTCTCTTCAATTTAAACGGTCTCCCTCAAAAGATAATTGGCAGCTCAGCATCGTTTGAACTTTGCTCCTGATCTCTGAAATTCATTCCTTAAACCATAACTGATGCAGACTCATTGACACTTTTAAACACTAGCTCTGAACCAATTTATTTAACCTTCACTAAAGTATTTTTTGTCATTTCTTTCCATGTATATTGCTTTTCTCTTTTCTGAAATCCTATTTTCATGTTTGTACTTCATCCCATTGTGAAGCATGTCGAATTACACCATCTGTAGGAATAGTGCTCTATAATAAATGTACTGTTATTGCTTTTTATTTTCTCTCAGCTCACGTTGGTACAGGAGCCTGAAGACACACAGTCAATGATTCAGGAACAGCTTCTGCTCTCTTTTAGCACTACGTTTTATATATACACATACACACATACAAACACACACACACACACACACACACACATATATTTATATATAGGCATATTTTTCAAAAACCCACTGACCCAACTCTCCACACGCCCAATCACACAGTGACCCACCCCTCAACACCACCAAACACCCACTGACCCACCCCTCCACCCCGACGATCACCCACTGACCCACCCCTCCACACCCCGAATCACACACTGACCCAACCCTCAACACTCCCCCATTAACCCACTGACCTACACCTCCACACCCACAACAAACCAGTGACCCACCCCTCCACACCCGCGATCACCCACTGACCCACCAATACACACCCCCAATCACCCAACGACCCACCACTCCACACCCCCAATCACCAACGACCCACCACTCCACACCCCCAATGACCCACAGACACATCCCTCCACACCCCCAATCACCCACTGACCCACCCCTCCACACCCCCGATCACACAATGACCAACCCCACCACACCCCCAATCACCCACTAACCCACTCCTCCACATTCCCAATCACCCACTGACACACCCCTCCACACCCACAATCACCCACTAACCCACCCCTCCACATCCACAATCACCTGCTGACCCACTCCTCCACAAGCACGATCACCAATTGACCCACCCCTCCACACCCCCATTCACCCACTGACCCACCACTCCACACCACCAATCACCGACCGACCCACCCCTCCACACCCCCAATAACCGACCGACCCAGCCCTCCACACCCCCGATCACCCAATGACCCACACCTCCACACCCACAATCACCCACTGACCCACCCCTCCACACCCTCAATCACACACTGACACAACCCTCCACACCCACAATCACCCGCTGACCCACCCCTTCACAACCCCGATCACCCATTGACCCAGCCCTCCACACCCCTTATCACCCACTGACCCAAACATCCACACCCCAAATCACCCACTGACCCACGTCCACACCCCCAATCACCCACTGACCCACCCCTCCACACCCCTGATCACACATTGACCAACCCCTCCACATCCCCAATCACCCAGTAACCCAACCCTCCACACCCGCAATCACCCACTGACCCATCCCTCCACATCCCATCACCCACCGTCCAACCCCTCCATACCCCTAATCACCCACCGACCCATCCCTCCACACCACCAATCACCCACTGACCTACCTCTCCACATCCCCAATCACCCACTGACCCACCCCTCCACACCCCAAATCACCCACTGACCCACGTCCACACCCCCAATCACCCACTGACCCACCCCTCCACACCCCCAATCACCCACTGACCCACCCCTCCACACCCCTGATCACACATTGACCAACCCCTCCACATCCCCAATCACCCAGTAACCCAACCCACCACACCCGCAATCACCCACTTACCCATCCCTCCACATCCCATCACCCACCGTCCAACCCCTCCGTACCCCTAATCACCCACCGACCCATCCCTCCACACCACCAATCACCCACTGACCCACCCCTCCACACACACACACCCACCGTCCCAACCCTCCACAGACACAAACACCCACTGACCCACCCTTCCACACCCCCAATCACCCACAGACCCACCCCTCCACACCCCCAATGACCCATTTACCCACGCCTCCACACACCTAATCACCGACTGATCCACCCCTCTACATCCCATCACCCACCGACCCACCCCTCCGTACCCCGAATCACCCTCTGACCCAACCCTCCACACCACCAATCACCCAATGACCCACCCCTCCACACCCCCGATCACCCATTGACCCAACCCTCCACACCCCCAATCACCCACCGACCCACCCCTCCACACCACCGGTCACCCATTGACCGACCCCTCCACACCCACAATCACCCACTGACCTACCACTCCACACCCCCGATCACCCGTTAACCCACCCCTCCACACTCCCAATCACCCACTGACCCAACCATGCACACCGGGAATCAGCCACTGACCCACCCCTCCACACCACCAATCACCCACCGACCCACCCTTCCAAATCCCAAATCACCCACTGACCCACCCCTCCACACCACCAATCACCCAATGACCTACCTCTCCACACCCCCAATCACCCAATGACCCACCCCTCCACACACCCACCCACTGACCCACCCCTCCACACACTCAATCACCCGCTGACCCACCCCTCCACAGCCCTAATCACCAACTGACCCACCCCTCCACACACGCACACCCACTGACCCAACCCTCCACAGACCCAATCACCCACTGACCCACCCATCCACACCCTCAGGCACCTACTGACGCACCATTCCACAGCCGCAATCACCCACTGAATCACCCTTCTATACCCTTAACCACACACTGACCGTGCACTCCACAGTCCCAATCACCCCCTGACCCACCCCTCCACACCCCCGACAACCCATTGACACACCCCTCCAAACCACCAATCACCCACCAACCCAATCCTCCACACCCAAATCACCCACCGACCCACCAATCCACACCCGCAATAACCCACCAAAGAACCCCTCCACATCCCCAATCACCGACTGCCCCATCCCTCCACACCCCCAATCACCCGCTGCCCCACCCCTGCACACCCCCAATCACCAACTGACCCACCCCTCCACACCCCCAATCACCCGAGACCCAGCAATTCTCACCCCCAATCACCCACCGATCCGCGCCTCCACACCCCCACTCACTGACCCACCCCTCCACACCCCCAATCACCCACTGACCCACCCCTCCACACCCCGAATCACCCACTGACCCAGCCCTCCACACACCCAATCACGCACTGACCCACCCCTCCACACCCCCAATCACCCACCGACCCACCCCTCCACACCCCCAATCACCCACTGACCCACCCCTCCACACTCCCAATCACCCACTGCCCACCGTCCACAGTCCCAATCACCCACTGACACACCCCTCCAAACCGCCAATCACCCACTGACCCACCCCTCCACACCCCCAATCACCCACTGACACACCCCTCCACACCCCCAATCACCCACTGACCCACCCCTCCACACCCCCAATCACCCACTGACACACCCCTCCGCACCCCAATCACCCACTGACCCACCCCTCCACACTCCCAATCACCCACTGCCCACCGTCCACAGTCCCAATCACACACTGACCCACCCCTCCAAACCACCAATCACCCACTGACCCACCCCTCCACACCCCCAATCACCCACTGACACACACCTCCATACCCCCAATCACACATTGACCCACTCCACCACACCCCGAATCACCCACGGACCCAACACCCCACACGCGCAGTCACCCTCTGACCCACCACTCCCCTCCCCCAATCACCCACTGACCCAGCAATTCTCACCCCCAATCACCTACCGACCCGCGCCTCCACACTCCCAATCACCCACTGCCCACCCGTCCACAGTCCAAATCACCTACTGACACACCCCTCCACACCCCCAATCACCCAACGACTCACCCTCAACATCCCCAATCACTCACTGACCCACCCCTCCACACCCCCAATCACCCACTGACACACCCCTCCACACCCCCAATCACACATTGACCCACCCCACCACAACCCCAATCACACACTGACCCAGCCCTCCATACCCCTGATCACCCATTGACACACCCCACCACATCCCCAATCACCCACTGACCCACCCCTCCACACCCCGAATCACCCACTGACCCAGCCCTCCACACACCCAATCACGCACTGACCCACCCCTCCACACCCCCAATCACCCACCGACCCACCCCTCCACACCCCCAATCACCCACTGACCCACCCCTCCACACTCCCAATCACCCACTGCCCACCGTCCACAGTCCCAATCACCCACTGACACACCCCTCCAAACCGCCAATCACCCACTGACCCACCCCTCCACACCCCCAATCACCCACTGACACACCCCTCCACACCCCCAATCACCCACTGACCCACCCCTCCACACCCCCAATCACCCACTGACACACCCCTCCGCACCCCAATCACCCACTGACCCACCCCTCCACACTCCCAATCACCCACTGCCCACCGTCCACAGTCCCAATCACACACTGACCCACCCCTCCAAACCACCAATCACCCACTGACCCACCCCTCCACACCCCCAATCACCCACTGACACACACCTCCATACCCCCAATCACACATTGACCCACTCCACCACACCCCGAATCACCCACGGACCCAACACTCCACACGCGCAGTCACCCTCTGACCCACCACTCCACTCCCCCAATCACCCACTGACCCAGCAATTCTCACCCCCAATCACCTACCGACCCACGCCTCCACACTCCCAATCACCCACTGCCCACCCGTCCACAGTCCAAATCACCTACTGACACACCCCTCCACACCCCCAATCACCCAACGACTCACCCTCAACATCCCCAATCACTCACTGACCCACCCCTCCACACCCCCAATCACCCACTGACACACCCCTCCACACCCCCAATCACACATTGATCCACCCCACCACAACCCCAATCACACACTGACCCAGCCCTCCATACCCCTGATCACCCATTGACACACCCCACCACATCCCCAATCACCCACTGACCCAACCCTCCACACACGCAGTCACCCTCTGACCCACCACTCCACACCCCCAATCACCCAACGACCCACCCCTCCACACCGCCAATCACTCACTGACCCACCCCACCACACCCCCAATCACACACTGACCCAGCCCTCCATACCCCTGATCACCCATTGACCCATCCCTCCACACCCCCAATCTCCCACTGATCCCCCCCTCTACAACCCCAATCACCCACTGACCCACCCCTCCACACACCCACACACTAACCCAACCCTCCACACCTCCAAACACCCACCGACTCAACGCTCCGCACTTCAATCAGCCACTGATCCACCCCTCCACACCACCAATCACCCACTGACTCTCCTCTCCAAACCCCCAATCACCCACTGACCCATCCCTCCACAACCCCAATCACCCACTGACCCACCCCTCCACACACCCACACACCGACCCACCCTTCCACGACCCCAATCACACACTGACCCACCCATCCACACCCACAATAACCCACCAAACAACCCCTCCACACCCCCAATCACCCACTGACCCACCCCTCCATACCCCCAATCACCCACTGACACACCCCTCCACACCCCCAATCTCCCACTGACCCAGCCCTCCACACCCCCAATCACCCACTGACCCACCTCTCCACACCCCCAGTCTCCCACTGACCCAGCCCTCCACACCCCCAATCATTCACCGATCCAGCCCTCCACACTCCCAATCACCCAATGACCCATCCGTCCACACACCCACTCACTGACCCACCCCTCCAGACACCCAATCACCCGCTGGACCCGGACTGCCGAGGTCGGGTGTGGGGAATTGTCCCGGCGCAACGGCCCTGCCCCCCCCCCCAGTTTTAAAAACTCCCCCGCACAGGTTCCACTCTGCCATTGGATTCTTCCGAAAGCCAACAGAACAGTACTTAACGCGTTCAGTATGGATGTGAGATGGAGAAGGCTTTTCAGGGTCTGTGCTTATCCTGGTGAGGGGTCTCGGCCCGAAACGTCGACTGTGTATTCTTCTCCATAGAAGCTGCCTGACCTGCTGAGTTACTCCAGCGTTTTGTGTGTGTTATTCTTGTAAAGTTTCAAATGATGAATGAGGTGTACTTTAATTAAAAATAGTTTGGGGATGTAACAACGCCGGGAGGTCAGGGAGAGGGACGGCCAAGGAACCAGCGCTTAAAGGGCGAAAAAGTTTTCCCGGCAGAGACCCAGTGTGGGTGTGGGGGAGGCAGAGGGTGTGGGGCGACGCAGCTCCCGTCCCGTTGATAGTGGATGTACGGTCAGTTGTTAATTTTAAAACGTGTCATCGGCACATTTTGTTGAGAGGAGGCGTGAGGAGATATCTCGGCCAGTTCGGTTCCTTCAGGTTGTCAGAGCCGGGGGTGAGAGTGGGGACAAGCTCCCATTATCGATTAAATGCTCCCAATGGCGTGCGTCTCAAATACCCTCTGACAACCAAGTCCAGCTCCCGCCCTACACGTGTGGTTTAGCTACTCAATCCGGCGGAACCGTGTCTACTGACAGGAGAAGGTGTAAAGGGGGGTTGCTGGCGCGTTAAAAGAAGTTGCTCCGGCAGATGGGGCTCGTCAGCAGCTGTTGGCAGCTCATGTACTGCTTTTATTTTTTTCGCTTTTTTGTACAGGAACCTGAAGACACAGACTTAATGTGTGTAAGTTAGTCCTGACGAAGGACCTCGGCCTGAAACATAGACTGGACCTCTTTCGAGAGATGCTGTCTGGCCTGCTGCGTCCACCAGCAACTTTGATGTGTGTTGCTTAATGATTCAGGAACAGCTCCTTTAGGCATATTTTTCAATGACCCACTGACCCACCCCTCCACAGTCCCAATGGCCTTCTGACCCACCACTCTAGACCCCCAATCACCCACTGACCCACCCCTCAACAGTCCCAATCACCCACTGACGCACACCTCCACAGTCACAATCATCCTCTGACCACCGCCCCACACCCTCGATCACCCACTGACCTACTCCTCCACACCCCTTGTCACCCACTAAACACACCTCCACATCCCCAATCACCCACTGACCCACCCTCCACACCCCCAATCACCCACTGATCCACCCCTCCACACCATCAGTCACCCACTGACCCACCCCTACACACCCCCAATCTCCCACTGACCCACCCCTCCACACCCCCAATCACCCACTGACACACCCTCCACACACGCAGTCACCCTCTGAAACAACACTCCGCTCCCCCAATCACCCACTGACCCATCACTCCAGACCCCCAATCACCCACTGACCCACCCCTCAACAGTCCCAATCACCCACTGACCCACACCTCCAGACCCCCAATCACCCACTGACCCACCCCTCCACAACCCCAATCACCCACCGACCCACCCCTCCACACCCCCAATCACCAACCGACCCACCCCTCCACGCCCCCAATCACCCACTGACCCACCCCTCTACACCCCCAATCACCCACTGACCCACCCCTCCACAGTCCCAATGGCCCTCTGACCCACCACTCCAGACCCCCAATCACCCACTGACCCACTCAGCAGTCCCAATCACTCACTGACCCACACCTCCACAGTCGCAATCACCCTCTGACCCACCGCCCCACACCCTCGATCACCCACTGACCTACTCCCTCACACCCCTAATCACCCAGTAAACACACCTCCACACCCCCAATCACCCACTGACACACCCTCCACACACCCAATCACCCACTGACCTACCCCTCCACACCCCCAATCACCCACTGACCCATCCCTCTATAACCCCAACCACCCACTGACCGAAGCTCCACTCCCCCATTCACCCACTGACCCACCCTTCTACACCCCCAGCCTCCGAATGATCCATCCCTCCACACCCCCATTCACCCACTGACCCACCCTTCTACATCCCCAGCCTCCGAATGATCCATCCCTCCACACCACCAATCACCCGCTGGACCCGGACTGCCGAGGTCGGGTGTGGGGAATTGTCCCGGCGCAACGGCCACGCCCCCCCCTCAGTTTTAAAAACTCCCCCGCACAGGTTCCACTCTGTCATTGGATTCTTCCGAAAGCCAACAGAACAGTACTTAACGCGTTCAGTATGGATGTGAGATGGAGATGGCTTTTCAGGGTCTGTGCTTATCCTGGTGAGGGGTCTCGGCCCGAAACGTCGACTGTGTATTCTTCTCCATAGAAGCTGCCTGACCTGCTGAGTTACTCCAGCGTTTTGTGTGTGTTATTCTTGTAAAGTTTTGTAATAACCCCTCCACATTTTGTTGAGAGGAGGCGTGAGGAGATCTCTCGGCCAGTTCGGTTCCTTCAGGTTGTCAGAGCCGGGGGTGGGAGTGGGGACAATCTCCCATTATCGATTAAATGCTCCCAAAGGTGTGCGTCTCAAATACCCTCTGACAACCAAGTCCAGCTCCCGCCCTACACGTGTGGTTTAGCTACTAAGCCCGGCTGAACCGTGTCTACTGACAGGAGAAGGGGCAAAGGCGGGTTACTGGCGCCTTAAAACCAGTCGCTCCGGCAAATGGCGCTCGTCAGCTGCTGTTGGCAGCTCATGTACTGCTTTTATTTTTTCGCTCAAGTTGGTACAGGAGCCTGAAGACACACATTTAATTCGGGTAAGTTAGTCCTGACGAAGGGTCTCGGCCTGAAACATCGACTGGACCTCTTTTGAGAGATGCTGCCTGGCCTGCTGCGTACACCAGCAACTTTGATGTGTGTTGCTTAATGATTCAGGAACAGCTCCTTTAGGCATATTTTTCAATGACCCACTGACCCACCCCTCCACAGTCCCAATCGCCCTCTGACCCACCACTCCAGACCCCCAATCACCCACTGACCCACCCCTCAACTGTCCCAATCAGCCACAGATCCACACCTCCACAGTGCCAATCACCCTCTGACCCACCGCCCCACACCCTCGATCACCCACTGACCTACTCCTCCACACCCCTAATCACCCACTAAACACACCTCCACACCCCCAATCACCCACTGACCCACCCTCCACACAACCAATCACCCACTGACCTACCCCTCCACACCCCCAACCACCCACTGACCCAACCCTCTATAACCCCAACCACCCACTGACCCAACCTCCACACCCCCAATCACCCACTGACCCACCCTTCTACACCCCCAGCCTCCGAATGACCCATCCCTCCACAACCCCAATCACCCACTGACCCACCCCTCCCCACCCCCAATCACCCACTGACCCACCCCTCCATGAAATTATTTTGGAAATATTTAAAGTGGAAAAGTTGACCTACTCTTTGAGAATTCAAAAAGAAAAATTTTATCAAATTTGGAATAAATGGATTAAATTTATTACCCCACTGCGAGCAGACTTTAGATGAGTCTCCCAATGGTTTATACTGTTTGTCTCACCAACATATTAATAGTGTTAACGTAAGCACCCTTGGCTCGAGTGTTTACTGTTCTTTTTTTTTGGAAAATGTGGAATTAACACAAGTAAAGAAAAGAACTGGGGAAATTTGGACCAGAAAGAAATGGACCAGAAGAGAAACATGGAAATTAGTATTCAACTACTGTTATTAATATTTTTTGTAACTACCAATACCATTATTTAGTTTAATAGAGTGGAATTACAATTGCACATCAAGTGAACAAGTGAACGAACACTGAGTTCCAACGATGCGCAACAGACTTTTTCTTTAAAATGGGCCTTTTTCCCTTTTTATTTTCCTTACTAACACTCTGCCCTGATTAAGGATAATCCTAACTGCAGGCTGAGAATAAACGGGGAAGACATAAAACAAGTACAGAACTTTTGCTACTTAGGAAGCTGGGTGACATCAGGTGGCAGGTGCGACTTGGACATCAAAAGAAGAATAGGGATGGCAAAAGACACCTTTACGAGAATGAAGAGTATACTGACCAACACTAAACTAGGTATGACAACCCGCCTCAGAGTACTGAAATATCACGTTTATCCAGTTATGTTATATGGCTCAGAATGTTGGAGAATATCTAGAAACATGAGGAAACGAATTGTAGCAGCAGAGATGTGGTTTTTGGGGAGGATGCAAAGAATATCAGGGACGAAACGAATACCTAACGAGGATGTCATGAACAGAGCAAGCACAAAAAGGGAAATAATGTATGAGATCATGAAAAGGCAACGTAACTTCATTGGACATGTGATTAGGAAAGAGGACTTACAATGCACGGTAATTATGGGAAAGATTGAAGGGAAGAAAGCAAGATGAAGACAAACACAAATGGTGATGGAGACAGCAGCCAGAGAACTGGAAATGAATACCAGTGAATTGATCCACTTGACCCGAAACAGGAGGTGTGGAACATGGCAGTCAAAGCTCAAACTGGGCACGCCACCTGATGAGGATGACGATCCAGATTAAGATTTATAAAGTTCAGCCACTTAATTGCATACGGTGTACTGTCGGATATTTTGCGGTGCGGATTTGTAACCAGGCAACATATCACGCAGCATCCACAGAAACGAGATTTCTCAGTTTTCGCGGAACCAGGAGTTGTTTTCCCCCACACGAACACGTGCTGGCCGAGCCCGAGGCTCACACCTATCGGATCCATTTCTCTCCAGCCCTTCACCTTTCCCACCTGACCAGCTTATCACCTTCCAGCCGTCCTCCTTGCCCCTTCACTTCCAGTCCCGAAGAAGGATCCCAGCCCGGCGCGTCAGCTGCTTGTTCATTGGCCGAAACGCTGCCCGGCCCTGACGAGTTGCTCCAGTGCTTTGTGTGCGGGTTGAAATGTGGTTTTCTAAGGGGAACATGGGGTGGGGTGGGAAAATCTTCTTCACTCCAGAGGGTGGTGAGAGTGTGGAAGGCGCAAGTGCTGGATGCATGTTCGATTGTGACACTTAAGAGAGGTTTGGATGGGTACGTGGATGGGAGGTGTACGGAAGTTTGTGGTCCTGGAGCAGGTCTATGGGATTAATAGTCCAGCAGGGACTAGATGGGCTGAAGGGCCTGTTACTGTGCTCAATGACTCTGTAACCTCACAAGACTTCAACCGAGAGATGGGGTCAGTGGCCGTTTGGAAAGTGTTGTACAGAACAGACTCCTCAATATGGCTGGTTTTCAAAGCCTTTATTCATGTCTCAGAGATGCAGAAAGCAGAAAAATCACTTGATATCTGTGTTAAGCCATGCATGGAAGTCTCCCCCTTGCTGTTTTCCAAGGCTCCCCCACCATCTTGATCAATTTATCACCTCCCTACGAGAAGACACCACTTTCCCATTCACAACCTCCTCCACCACGGTGATCGTCTTGGTCTGGGTTGAAACAATGGGCTCTGAAATGAAAAACAGTCAGTCAGCGATCTCACGGGACGGTCACCTGATACAGTCACCAATCAGCGTTCACAAGACCATCAGACATAGGAGCAGATTTGGGCCATTCAGCCCATCGAGCCTGCACAGCCATCCCATCATGCTGATTTACAATCCCTCCCAACCCTGTTCTCCTGCCTTCTCCCTTCTCCCGTAACCTTTGACGCCCTGACTAATGAAGGATCTATCAGCCTCCAGTTTCCTGAAATATTGCACGGTGAACCTGTGGGATCCGTGGCCACAGATGGCTGTGGACTTCAAGTTATTGGGGTAGACTGAAAGCAGAAATAATGTGCCTAATTCTGCTTGATGTACCAAATGATCTTAAATGTACCAAATGACTTAGCCACTGCAGTTGTCTGTGGGAATGAATTTCACAGACTCACTGCCCCCAGGCTGAACAAATTCCTCCTCTTCCCTGTTCTGAAGATACATACTTGTATTCTGAGGCTGTGTCCACTGGTCCTAGATTCCTCCACTGTAGGAAAAATCCTCTCCACATCCACTCTATTTGTGATCTGGTCCTAGACGCTGCGCATTATAGGAAACATCCTCTCCACATCCACTCTATCTGTGTCCGCTGGTCCTAAGCTCCCACACTACAGGAAACATCCCCTCCACATCCACCCTAACTATGCCCTCTAGTCCTAGACTCCCCGACTATAGGAAAAATACTCTCTACATCCATTCTATCTGTGTCCTCTGGTCCTAAACTCCCCCACTATAGGAAACATCCTCTCCACATCCACCCTATCTATGCCCTCTAGTCCTAGACTCACCGACTATAGGAAACATCCTCTCCACATCCACTCTATCTGTGTCCTCTGGTCCTAGACTCCCCCACTATAGGAAACATCCTCTCCACATCTACGCTATCTGTGTCCTCTGGTCCTAGACTCCCCCACTATAGGAAACATCCTTTGGTTGCCGCCCGACCTGCTGATTTCCTCCAGGATTTTGAGCGCATGACCAAACTTTCTCAGCCCAACTGCGCCGTGCAGACACGGTAAGATAGCCTACTCACTTCTTTCCTCGTTGACCATCGTCTTCAGTATTGTTGACTTGCTTGACACTTGGCCAGAAGACTGACCCCTGAAAATCAAAAGGACAGAGTGTGACCTTACACTACGGGAAGGGCTGGGAGTGGGAGGAGGTCAAGACTTCCAATTAATTATTGCCTGCCACAGAACCTTAGCACACATCTCACATCATATCACAGGCAAAGCCCACCCCACCATCGAGCAGATCTACAAGGAAGAAAATAGCATCTGTCATCAGTGACCCCCACCACCCAGACCAGGCTCTCTTGCCATTGATACCATCAGGAAGGAGGTACAGGAGCCCCAAGACCCACACCACCAGGTTCAGGAACAGTTATTACCCCTCAACCATCAGGAAGGAGGCACAGGAGCCTCAAGACCCACACCACCAGGTTCAGGAACAGTTATTACCCCTCAACCATCAGGAAGGAGGTACAGATGCCGCAGGACCCACACCACCAGGTTCAGGAACAGTTATAGAAACCATAACCATCAGGAAGGAGGTGCAGGAGCCTCAGGTCCCACACCACCAGGTTCAGGAACAGTTATTACCCTCTCAACCAACAGGCTACTGAAGCAGGTTGAAGAACTTCACTCAGCCCAACTCTGAACTACAACTCTTCCACAACCTACAGGACTCACTTTCAAGGTCTCAACAACTCATGTTCTCGGTATTAATTTACTTTTACTCAACATTTGCACGACTTGCCCTCTTTTGTATATTGTACATTTTTTAATCAGACTTTGTTATGTAGAGTTTTTTATCTACTCGATTGTATTATTTTACTTCCTTGTCAACAGCTGAGTCTCTTCCCAGGGCAGAAATGGTAACATGAGGGGCCACACCTTTTAGGGGAGGAAAGTATGGGAGCGTTGTAAAAGGTTGCGTTTCTTTTTGACAGAGAGAGGTAGGCATTTGGAATGCCCTACAGGGGCAGTGGGAGAGGCATAAGCATTTAGGGAACTGAGGAATCTCTAAGATAGGGACAGGGATAATGGGAAAATGCAGGAGGGAAGGGTTGGATTGATCTTACAGAAGGTTAGAAGCTTGGCACAACTTTGTGGGCCGAAGGGCCTGTCCTGTTCTATGTTCTAGGACTGGATTGTATTCAGGTTCGAGTCTGGCCTGGCGAGTTGCTTACCCGTAGCCGCCCAGCAGCCTGCGATAGGTCTCAATTTCCGCCTCCAGTCTGCTCTTTATGTTCAGGAGCCGCTGGTACTCCTGGCTCATGGACAGGATCTTGGCGCGGAGATCGCCCAAGTCCCCTTCCAGACCGTTGATGGTCATCTGCAGATTGGCCCTCTCGCCGGAGAAGCGCATGTCAACCTCGTTCAGGTTACCCTCCAGCGAGGCGATCTGAGGGCAAGAGGTGGACGGTGAGAGGGGGATTTCCAGTGACCGGGCTGCACCCACCCGAACTCCCGTCCTTCTACAGCCACGCGGTAGAGAGCATCTGAACAAACTGCATCACCGCTGGGCACGGGAACTGCCCGGCAGCACACAGGAAGACTCGACAATGGGTAGTCAAAATTACCCAACTCTACACCGGCACCAGCCCACCCACCATCCGTATACAGAAAGGTGCCGGAAACAGGGCCGGGAACATCATTAAGGATCACACCCACCCTGCTCCCGGACTGTGTGTCCCACTCCTGTCACGGTGGAAGATGTGTAGCATCCACGCCAGGACCTCCAGACACAAAAAACAGTGACTTTCCAACAAGCAGTGAGGCTGATCAACACCTCCACCCAATAACCCACACCTTCACACACCCCAATCACCCACTAACCAACCCTTCCACACCCCCAATCACACACTGACCCACCCCTCCACACCTCCAATCACCCACAGACCCACCCCTCCACACCGCATTCACCCACTGACCCATCCCTCCACACCCCCAATCACCCACCGACCCACCCCTCCACACCCCATTCTCCCACTGACCCATCCCTCCACACCCCCAATCACCCACTGTCCCACCCCTCCACACCCCCAATCACCCACTGACCCACCCCTCCACACCCCCAATCACCCACTGACCCACCCCTCCACACCCCCAATCATCCACTGACCCACCCCGCCACACCCCCAATCACCCACTGAGTCACCCCTCCATACCCCCAATCACCCACTGACCCACCCATCCACAGCCCCAATCACCCACTAACAAACCCCTCCACACCCCCAATCACCCACTGACCCACCCCTCCAATCACCCACTGACCCACCCCTCCACACCCCCAATCACCCACTGACCCACCCCTCCACACCCCCAATCACCCACTGACCCACCCCTCCACACCCCCAATCATCCACTGACCCACCCCGCCACACCCCCAATCACCCACTGAGTCACCCCTCCATATCCCCAATCACCCACTGACCCACCCATCCACACCCCCAATCACCCACTAACAAACCCCTCCACACCCCCAATCACCCACTGACCCACCCCTCCACACCCCCCAATCACCCACTGACCCACCCCTCCACACCCTCAATCACCAACTGACTCATCCCTCCACAGTCCCAATCACCCACTGACCCACCCCTCCACACCCCCAATCACCCACTGACCCACCCCTCCACACACCCAATCACCCACTGACCCACCCCTCCACACACCCAATCACCCACTGACCCACCCCTGCACACCCCCAATCACCCACTGACCCACCCCTCCATACCCCCAATCACCCACTGACCCACCCCTCCACACCCCCAGTCACCACTACTTTATTAGTTGCTGTCAGAGTCACCTCATGTACAGACACTCCTGTACCCTGCGTCACTTTGCGGACATACAACCTTTGCGAATAATCAATCAATCAATCAATCAATAGCTGGGTGGCTGCCTGGCCTCCCCCACCACCAGCCCAGCCCGGAGGGTTACTCACAATGCTTTGCATCGTGCTCAGCTCGGTCTCCAGCCCCTGACAGCTGTGCCTCAGTTCAGTTAGTCTGGATTTCTCCCCATCGATGGCACCCGATTTGATGCTGATCTCCTGTTGCACAGCCGCAAACTGAAACAGTTGAAAGTAAATTTTTATTGTCAAACCAGACGTACCACACAACTACACTGTTGATGTCCAAAACTCGTCTGTGAAAGGTCTGTTGGGGGTGGTGCTATCGTCGGGCACGTGTCTAAAACCCCCACACTCCCCCATCCCGGGACCTACAGTAGCTCCAAAGACCTCACCCCGGGGAGAGGAAGGAAAAAATGGGATATACATCTGGGAACAACTTGAAAGACTGGGTCACAACATCGGACTCTGGTGAGCGGCTGTCAGCTGCCGATTCTGCAGTAGGGGTGATGGGCCCTCTGCGAGCCGAAGGGTTGTGGGAGCATTTGAATGATGGGGTAAGTGAAGTCATCCCCTCTGATTCATGGTTGATGGTGAGGGGTGATAACTGTTCCTGAACCTGGTGTTGTGGATCCTGAGGCTCCTGTAGCTCCTTCCTGATGGTTGAGGGGTAATAACTGTCCCTGAACCTGGTGGTGTGGGTCCTGAGGCTCCTGTACCTCCTTCCTGATGGCTGAGGGGTAATAACTATTCCTGATCCTGGTGGTGTGGGTCCTGTGGCTCCTATACCTCCTTCCTGATGGTTGAGGGGGTAATAACTGTTCCTGAACATGGTGGTGTGAGTCCTGATGCTCCTGTACCTCTTTCCTGATGATTGAGGGGTAATAACTGTTCCTGAACCTGGTGCTGTGGGTCCTGAGGCTCCTGTACCTCCCTGATGGCTGAGGGGTAATAACTGTTCCTGAACCTGGTGGTGTGGGGCCTGAGGCTCCCGTACCTCCTTCCTGATGGTTGAGGGGGTAATAACTGTTCCTGAACATGGTGGTGTGGGTCCTGAGGCTCCTGTACCTCCCTGATGGCTGAGGGGTAATAACTGTTCCTGAACCTGGTGGTGTGGGGCCTGAGGCTCCCGTACCTCCTTCCTGATGGTTGAGGGGGTAATAACTGTTCCTGAACCTGGTGGTGTGGGACCTGAGGCTCCTGTACCTCCTTCCTGATGGCTGAGGGGTGATAACTGTTCCTGAACCTGGTGGTGAGGGTCCTGAGACTCCTGTACCTGCTTCCTGATGGCTGAGGGGTGATAACTGTTCCTGAACCTGGTGCTGTGGGTCCTGAGGCTCCTGTACCTCCCTGATGGCTGAGGGGTAATAACTGTTCCTGAACCTGGTGCTGTGGGTCCTGAGGCTCCTGTACCTCCCTGATGGCTGAGGGGTAATAACTGTTCCTGAACCTGGTGGTGTGGGGCCTGAGGCTCCCGTACCTCCTTCCTGATGGTTGAGGGGGTAATAACTGTTCCTGAACCTGGTGCTGTGGGTCCTGAGGCTCCTGTACCTCCCTGATGGCTGAGGGGTAATAACTGTTCCTGAACCTGGTGGTGTGGGGCCTGAGGCTCCCGTACCTCCTTCCTGATGGTTGAGGGGGTAATAACTGTTCCTGAACCTGGTGGTGTGGGACCTGAGGCTCCTGTACCTCCTTCCTGATGGCTGAGGGGTGATAACTGTTCCTGAACCTGGTGGTGAGGGTCCTGAGACTCCTGTACCTGCTTCCTGATGGCTGAGGGGCAATAACTGTTCTTGAACCTGGTGATGTGTGTCCTGAGGCTCCTGTACTTCCTTCCTGATGGCTGAGGGGTAATAACTGTCCCTGAACCTGGTGGTGTGTGTCCTGGGGCTCCCGTACCGTTTCCCTGATGGCAGCAGTGAGACGAGAGCATGATCTTGTTATGAAGAATAGTGATAAAGCTTCCCAAGGAAGGAAATTGGGGAGAATGGGGGAGGGGGAGAGTTATGGGTACCCTCAGTGACACCTGGTAGAGTGGATAGACTTGCAACAGCGTAAAACCGTGGTTAGACAACTTTTGGAGAATTGTGTTTATTTCTGGTCATCTCATTGCGGGAAGGATGCAGAGGGAGATCCACCAGGATGCTGCTTGGATTAGAGAGGGTGCAGAGGAGGTTCAGCAGGATGCTGCCTGGATTAGAGAGGGTGCAGAAGAGATTTGCCAGGATGCTTCCTGGATTAGAGAGCATGTCTTATGATGATAGTGAGCTGGGATGTTTCTCTTTGGAGTGAAGGACGATGAGAGTAGGCTTGACAGAATTGTGCACAATGGTAAATGGCACAGATCGAGTGGACAGCCAGAGAATTTTTCTGCCCGGGTGGAAATGGCTAATACAAGGGGGCATAATTTTAAGGTGACTGGCGGAGAGTGTAGGACGGGATGTCAGAGGCAACTTCTATCCGTCGGGATTGGTGGGTGCAAGGAATGTGTTACCAAGGGTGGTGGTAGAGGCAGATTTAGTAGGGACATGGAAGAAACTTATAGATTGATACATGGATGGAAGAAAAAATGGAGGAGGGATGAGTTAGATTGATATTGGTGTAGGTGAAAAGGTTGGCACAACTTCATGGGCTGAGTGCCCTGTATTCTGCTGTAATGTTCGATGTTCTGTTGGAAAAGCTATAGTTGCCTGCTCGCTGGTGGGGAAGGTAATGGATAATTTGATCATTTGGGAACCAGTGGGATGGTTAGGGAGGAAATGTTTCTTGAATTGGGGTGGTGGGACAGAGTCGAAAGTTTGGAGACAGGACGTTCCAGAGAATCGTCACCGTGTCTTCCACTCAAACAGCGCAGAAAGAAGCTGATCAGCCCAGTGGCTCCAGAGGGGCAAAGTAAACCAGGAAACATGGATGTGTAGGAATCTGATTTCTCTTATGCCTTGACAACTGATCGTGTGTCAAATGTTAATTTTAAATCTACCGAAGATGACACTGCAGGATTGAGTGAGGATCAGCTGTGAAGGGATAGAACCAGCATGATGGTCTGAATGTCCTCCTCCTTTCTGTGTGGGGCTTAAACCTGGAATTCTGAGGGTGACAGGTGCAAGGGCTAGGTGTTGAGTCATCGTGTGATGGTGCAGAGATCGGGGTGGGATGACACCGTAACGGCTGACAAGGTTCTAATACATCTTGTGGGGTGGGGTGGGGGGAGCTTCAGCCCGGGTAGTTGAATTCCAACGGTGTCTCTGAGGCAGCTGCTCATTCTGCCCAAGATCTCTGACTTCACCAGTTTGCTCCAGTATTCCAAAGACAGGGCAGTACGCAAGGGCTCAGGGTAAATTGCCCTCTGTCTAGATTCGGGTTGAGAGGAAAATTGGATGGGCCATTATCAATTGGGAGAGAAGATGCCACGGGCCGAATGGCCTGAATATGCCCCTATACCCTGCGGTCACCTGGACGTGTGAACAGGTGGGTGGATGGGCCGCAGGGCTCGAAGGGACCGGGAGGGCCTGTTCTGCGCGGATTCTGGGAATACGATCCCCGTTACCTGCTGCTTGTACCAATCGTCGGCCTCTGCCTTGTTCTGGTTGACCATGGCTTCATACTTGGCCCGAATTTCTCCCAGAACCTTGAGCAAGTCCACGGAGTCTGCAGCTGTGACATCGACAGAAACATTGCCGGTCATCTGGGACTTCAGGCTCCTGAGCTCCTGCAGGAAGGAAGAATACGTACCGATTTCACCCTCTGATTCTCGGCAGTGACACAGAACAGAAACGACTCACAATGTTTGGGCAATTATGCCCATTGCTTACATCTTCGTGGTTTTTCCTGATGTAAATGAGCTCCTCCTTCAGGTTCTCAATCTCGGTCTCCAGCTGACTCTTCACGAGGGTGAGGTTATCCAACATCGTGCGCAGACCATTGATATCGTTCTCAACGGACATCCTGATGGACAACTCAGTTTCAAACCTATCGAGATGGGAAAAGAGCAGGACATTTTGGTCATCGGTGGCCAGGGCTGAAGTCGTTAAGCTTTTCCTGCACCAAACTATACAAGATATCTGGGCCTGTACTCACAGGAATTCAGAAGAATGAGGGGTGACTTCATTTAAACACATCGAATGGTGAAAGGCCGAGATAGAGTGGATGAGGAGAGGATGTTTCTTATCGGGGAGGAATCTAGGATCAGAGGACACAGATAGACTGGATGTGGAGAGGATGCTTCCTATAGTGGTGGAGTCTAGGACTAGAGGACACAGATAGAGTGGATGTGCAGAGGATGTTTCCTATAGTGGGGGGGTCTAAGACCAGAGGGCACAGATAGAGTGGATGTGGAGAGGATGTTTCTTATAGTGGTGGAGTCTAAGACCAGAGGACACAGATAGAGTGGATGTGGAGAGGATGTTTCCTATAGGTGGGGAGTATAGGAGCAGAGGGCATGGGCTCAGAATAGAGGAGCATCCTTTTGGATGGGAGATGAGCCCCCCATTTCTATCCTGTTTTCCACCCCTATGCTTAGACGAAGAACAAAAACATTTGCTCCAGAGGGGCTCACGGTGAAGCATTAAAAAATATGGGATCCAGAGGGGTACAGCACTGGAAATGAAGTCGGAGGTTTGAGCGGAGATTGGTCGACAACCCCTTTGTTAACTCATTACATGCCAAACCTCTGAATTCGCTGCATACTATAACAGAGAGGCAGGAAAGCTGTTAGAATCTGGAGCAAAAAGAAACACAAGGTGCTGGTCAAGCAGCATCTGTGGAGGAAGTTTTATGTTAACGATAGTCTATGTCATTTTCAACCACACAAGACACTCTGCAGATATTGTAAATGCAGAGCAAACCACACACACAGAATGCTGGACAAACTCAACAAGTTGGGAGGCATCTGTGGAGAGGAATAAAGAGTTTTGATTTCTCTCCATAGATGCTGATTGACTTGCTGAGTTCCTCCAGGAGAGGCAGTGCAGTATGTGTCTGTCTGTCTGTGAGCCTATGCTTGTCTGAGCGCCTGTGTCTGCTCTTCTCTGTTCCCAAGAGGGGGAAAAGGAAACTTCCAATTGTTAGATTGAGATCTCTGTCAGTGTTTCACATGCCAAGTTTGTTCGGATACCAGTGTCACTGTATTGTATTTGACTTTCTGGAAAGCATGAGCCTTTTATAATATTATTCCAGTTTTTTTTTGCGGGGGGGAGGGAGGGGGAGAATACGGTGGGTCTACTTCCCGTTTCTAGGCCCCACACTCCAGTCCAGTAGCTGGCGGTAATGGACCTTATTCTGGTCCGCCAGTCGCCATTAAACTTCCGGAGAAGAAGACGACGACCTGCAGGACTCAGTTGGTCCACTGTCCGCCCTTCAGCGGAAGGGAAAGGGGCCGGAGGAGGCAGACGCGGTCAGTTGGAACCCAAAACTCGCATCGGCAGGCTCGGTACTAACTTGGCTTTGAAGTCTTCCGCCGCCAGTTTGGAGTTGTCCACCTGGAGCATGATTCCGGAGTTGGCCAGGATCAAGTCGTTGATCTGTGGGAGACAGGAGGTGGAAGTGTACCGGGTGGAGCAAGGGGGACGTGGGGAACCACAGGCACACCGTCCCGCCCGCTTCTGGTTTGCAAGGTTAAACTTAAACCCCTCAACCCCTACCTCTCTCCTCCCAGCCCCCGTCTATCTCAGGGCTACCTCTTCCTCCACCAGCCCCTCCCTCCTCCACCCTGCCCTCCCCACCAAGCTCCTCCCTCTCCACCAGCCCCTCCCACTCTCTCTCCGTCTCCTCCACCCCGCCCGTCCCCCTTTCGCCTTCGATCCCCTTTTCCACGTGGATTTTCCCGGTTTCTTCCCGCATCGCACAGACGTGAATCGAGGGCCCGCTACGTTGACCCGTTTCGATGGCCGTGCGAGAAGTAAAGTCAATCCTTCACCCCCCTGCCCCGGCCCTTCCCCATTCCTTCCCTCGCACCTAACGTTCTCCTCTCTGCGGAGGGCACGGCCTCAGACCAGAGGATAGAGGCGAGGAGGAATTTCTTTGGTCGGGGTTGGTGGCGAATGTGTAGAACTCGTTTACTACGGGCGGCCGCAGACAGGTTGGGTAGTCTTCAAGCGGGAGGTCCTCAGGGGCGGCGAGGCGCCCCTTTCCCTCCGCCAGCCCGCGGGGTCACCCTTGGGCAAGGTGGTTAGCCCACCTTGCCCCCTCCTCACATCCACCGTGTCCACATGAAACCGTGAGATCAGGTGGTGGACGGTCGAATGAGCAGTCGATGCCGGTCACAAGTCCTGGTGATGTGACCACTGACGCCAGGCAGACAATCTCTGAAGAGTATTGGTACTGGCCGGGGGTGGGGTTAGGGGCGCCCATCTCGTAAAGGCAATGGCCAACCACCTCTGTAACTTCGCCAAGATTCATTTGAGAGGGACAGAAGGTTAGCCAGACTGGAATGGCGGCCCACACTCGATGGGCTGAATGGCCCCGTTCTGGTCGGGTGTCTAATGGCCAACCTCCTCGCACCCTGACATCTCCCCGGCACACACACACACACACACACACACACACACACACACACACAGACTCACTCACACACACACACACACACACACACACACACACACACACACACACACACACACACACACACACACTGACAATCACTGGGGTGAATGGGAGTTGCTTTTTCGGGGCTCTTACCTGGTCGCGAAGGCCCTTGATGGTGGCCCAGCACTCGCTGTAGTCGCGGGTGGTGGGACCCGCCTGTTGGTAGTACTCCCGGATCTGAAGCTCCAGTTCGGCGTTGGACTTCTCCAGGGAGCGCACCTGGTCCAGGTACGTCGCCAGCCGGTCGTTCAGGCCCTGCATGGTCTGCTTCTCGTTCAGCAAGGCGGCGGAGGAGATGCTGTACCCGCCGCCGGACGCGCTGCTGAACCTGCCGCCGAACCCAATGCTTAACCCGCTGCCGGATCCGTACACCATGCCGGCGCCCAGGGCTGAGCCCAGGCCGTAGCTGGAGGCTCGGCTCTGGCCGAAGCCGTACATACTGCCTCCCCGCATGCTTGAGGAGACCCCGGACATGCTGCGGGACCCCCAGCTCTGACCGCCGCTGCTGCTGCTTCTGAAGCTGGTCTGCATCTTGTTCCTCAGGCCTTACACCGAGCCACTGGTGTGCGGCCACCTCCTTCTCGCCTCTTTATATCCTCATCCCGAGCCGGGCCACCGCCCAGAGAGAGAGAGGGAGTTAAAAAAAAAGCGCTGGGCGTGGAGCGGGTAAGCCGCCTGGGGCTCCTTGGAGGGTCTCGAGTTACGGGGGACACACCCAGAGTCCGGAACCCACGATCCCGCCGCCTCCCACGGCCGCGGAGCAGATCTGATCCATTCTGGAGGAGAGAGAGACAGAAAGTTTCTCCAAATTTAATTGTTCAAGTGCAAATGTGTAATTGTCGTTCAACCACTCTTCCGAAATCAGCCAAGCCCACAGCGTTCCTCCGGGACCCGCGGGGGGCAAAACAGGTTACCGACACGTACACAGCATAAAGTTAACGATGGCGGGAAAGCACACGGTTATAACATACAATGATATATTTAAAAATAATGACTGGTGTGGGGTTTGGTTCAACATTAATCGATCCCTGTAGCAGTGCCGGTGAAGGTGCCAGTAACAGCGGGGAAACCCGCCCTCGTTCTCAGTCCCTGCGAGTCAGTCGGGTGTATTAGATTTCAGAGAGAGATTTCAGACAGCGAGCTGAGGGTCAGCGGATTTACAACGGTGGGAGTGTCGGGGGAGCGAGGAGGGAGGGAGACAACTGTGTTGATGTCTTCCGCTTCTGTAGTGGGAGGGGCCGAGTTGAGTGAGGAAGACCCCCTCCCAAGTATTGCCGTAGCCCTTTTCTCACTGTTACCGTCAGGGAGGAGGTACAGAAGCCTGAAGACACACGCTCAGCGATTCAGAAACAAATTTCACGACACATGCCGGCGATAATAAAGTGATTCTGAATGGCAAATGGGCTCTTGGCTTTAAATAATCCCAGTCATTCAACACCACTTTCAACAGTGAGTTCCCGGCGGTGAGGGAGCTGGTCCTGCAGCGTGCTTTGGAGAGCGGGTTGGGGTGGGGGAACGAAGGAGGAAGGGCATGGCGAGACACTGAAGGTGTCGCGGTCACACAGCGCAAACTCCAGTTGGTGACGGCGACTTGGTCCGCTGGACCCGGACTACCGAGGTCGGGAGTGGGGAATTGTCCCAGCGCAACGGCTCTCCCCCCCCCCCCCCCCACTTTTAAAAACTACCCCGCACAGGTTCCACTCTGTCATTGGATTCTTCAGAAAGCCTACAGAACACCACTTAACGCGTTCAGTATGAATGTGAGACGGAGAAGGCTTTTCAGGGTCTATTCTTGTCCTGGTGAGGGGTCTCGGCCCGAAACGTCGACTGTGCATTCCTCTCCATAGATTCTGTCTGACTTGCTGAGTTCATCCAGCATTTTGTGTGTGTTATTCTTGTAAAGTTTCAAATGATGAATGAAGTGTACTTTAATTAAAAATAGTTGTGGGATGTAACAACGACGGGAGGTCAGGGAGAGGAACGGACAAGGAACCAGCGTTTAAAGGGCGAAAGACTTTTCCCGGCAGAAACCCAGTGTGGGTGTGGGGGAGGGAGAGGGTGTGGGGCGACGCAGCTCCCGTCGCGTTGATAGTGGATGTACGGTCAGTTGTTAATTTTAAAACGGGTCACCGGCACATTTTGTTGAGAGGAGGCGGGAGGAGATCTGTCGGCCAGTTCGGTTCCTTCAGCTTGTCAGAGCCGGGGGTGGGAGTGGTGACAAGCCCCCTTTATGGATTAAATGCTCCCAATGGCTTTCCTCTCAAACAGCCTCTGACAACCAAGTCATCTCCCGGCCTTCACGTGTGGTTTAGCAACTAAGCCCGGCGGAACCGTGTCTACCGACAGGAGAAGGGGCAAAGGCGGTTTATCGGCGCCTTAAAACAAGTTGCTCCGGCAGATGGGGCTCGTCAGCCGCTGTTGGCAGCTCACCTTGGAGAAAGAAAACTCTGATCTCAAATCTCCCGCTGTCTTGCGGCTGTACCCAATGATGGGACGGCTTCGGAAGTAAACCCCGAGGGGAAAAATCCGGAGCTGGAGACCTACGCTGACGGGCGACCCCTGCGGCGCTGCGGGGGCCAGGGTGTATCGGTCTCTGCCGCTCCTGCGTGGAGAGACGGGGAGCCTGGCGCACCGACAGCAGATCAGCCCTGGCTCGCGTACTGGCGTGTCACGTAGACAGCCGGGGGACGCAACATTCATGGGCGACCCCGAGCGACAGTTCTTCAGAGTGTGGGTGCTCCGTCAACCGGGACTACGGCTAATGGTAGTAACCCACCCCCCACCACACACTCTGGGAGGATGCAGTCGCACACATAATGCTCCCCTCCCGCCGCCCGCCGCTGCCACAGCGTCCCGATCTGCTGAACTACAAGTCCCAAAGCCTCCAGCGATAATGATACTGCTTTTGACAAAGTAAAATAAGAACTGAACTGACAAATTACCAAAAAAAACAATCATTATGTAACCACGAATGCCCTCAGATTAACACTTCCTGGGACGGGCACAGGCACAGTTCAGTGGCAAAGCGTCACTTACCAAAGTCTTGTTTTAAAATACAAACTCACAAAAGACACCACACCTTGCTATAATTACAAGCCTGATCCAGATTTAGAGTCAGAATCTGGCAAACTATATTGTGACCAATCAGTTATTACAGATAGGACAATCCATAGTAACTGTCTGTATATCATATTACAGGATAAACTAGCAAGAAGAACTTGTTTAATAGATATAGCCATTCCAAGCACACATAACATACAGAAATCAATCAGTGAAAAACACCAGAAATATAGTGAATTAAAAGAGGAAATTGAAAGGCTATGGAATATGAACAGGATATACATTGTCCCAGTAGTAATAACTCCAACTGATATCATCCCAAAGTCACTACGCAATAGCATTAAACAGTTATGGCCACACAATAATATCCATAAAATCTTCAGAAAGCCAAAATACTAAACACCACTAGAATAGTCTGAAAGTTCCTCGCAATTCACAAATGAGTGTACTTGGCTGTGCCCTTAACTCAGCTTTTACCAACCTGAGCTGAGAAAGAAAACAAACAACCTTGTTATGGAGCATGCTCCCTACAGATGATGTAGTTCACTGTGTTTCACAATGTGATAAGGTACAAACATTGAAATAAAAGAGAAAAAGCGGTTATCTAAAGGCAAGGTTAAATAAATCAGAATCAGGTCTAATATTACCGGCATATGTTGTGAAATTAACTTAGCGGCAGCAGTACAATGCAATACATGATAATATAGAAAAAATAAATAACTGAATTGCAGTGAGTATATATATATATATATTAAGTAGTTAAATTAAAAATAGCATAAAAACAGAAATAATAAAAATAGTGAGTTAGTATTCATAGGTTCACTGTCTATTCAGAAATTGAACGGCAGAGGGGAAGAAGCTGTTCCTGAATCGTTGAGTGTGTGTCTTCAGGCTCCTGTACCTCCTCCCGGATGGCAGAGGGGAAGAAGCTGTTCCTGAATCGTTGAGTGTGTGTCTTCAGGCTCCTGTACCTCCTCTCGGATGGCAGAGGGGAAGAAGCTGTTCCTGAATCGTTGAGTGTGTGTCTTCAGGCTCCTGTACCTGCTGCCTGATGGAAGAGGGGAAGAAGCTGTTCCTGAATCGTTGAGTGTGTGTCTTCAGGCTCCTGCACCTGCTGCCTGATGGAAGAGGGGAAGAAGCTGTTCCTGAATCGTTGAGTGTGTGTCTTCAGGCTCCTGTACCTCCTCCCGGATGGCAGAGGGGAAGAAGCTGTTCCTGAATCGTTGAGTGTGTGTCTTCAGGCTCCTGTACCTCCTCCCGGATGGCAGAGGGGAAGAAGCTGTTCCTGAATTGTTGAGTGTGTGTCTTCAGGCTCCTGTACCTGCTGCCTGATGGAAGAGGGGAAGAAGCTGTTCCTGAATCGTTGAGTGTGTGTCTTCAGGCTCCTGTACCTGCTGCCTGATGGAAGAGGGGAAGAAGCTGTTCCTGAATTGTTGAGTGTGTGTCTTCAGGCTCCTGTACCTGCTGCCTGATGGAAGAGGGGAAGAAGCTGTTCCTGAATCGTTGAGTGTGTGTCTTCAGGCTCCTGTACCTCCTCCCTGATGGCAGAGGGGAAGAAGCTGTTCCTGAATCGCTGAGTGTGTGTCTTCAGGCTCCTGTACCTCCTCCCTGATGGCAGAGGGGAGGAAGTTGTTCCTGAATTGTTCAGTGTGTGTCTTCAGGCTCCTGTACCACCTGCCTAATAGCAGAGGGGAAGAAGCTGTTCCTGAATCGCTGAGTGTGTGTCTTCAGGCTCCTGTACCTCCTCCGTGATGGCAGAGGGGAAGAAGCTGTTCCTGAATCGTTGAGTGTGTGTCTTCAGGCTCCTGTACCTCCTCCCTGATGGCAGAGGGGAAGAAGTTGTTCCTGAATTGTTCAGTGTGTGTCTTCAGGCTCCTGTACCACCTGCCTAATAGCAGAGGGGAAGAAGCTGTTCCTGAATCGTTGAGTGTGTGTCTTCAGGCTCCTGTACCTCCTCCCTGATGGCACAGGGGAAGAAGCTCCACACCCCGAATCACTCACTGACCCAACACTCAACACTCCCCCATTAACCCACTGACCTACACCACCACACCCACAACAACCCAGTGACCCAACCCTCCACACCCGCGATCACCCACCGACCCACCCATCCACACCCCCAATCACCCAACGACCCACCACTCCACACCCCCAATCACCAACGACCCACCACTCCACACCCACAATCACCCACAGACACACCCCTCCACACCCCCGATCACCCACTGATCCACCCCGCCACACCCCCGATCACACAATGACCAACCCCGCCACACCTCCAATCACCCACTGACCCACCGCTCCACACCCCCAATCACCCACTGACCAACCTCCACACCCCCAAACACCCACTGACCCACCCCTCCACACACCCAATCACCCACTGACCCACCCCTCCACACCCCTGATCACACATTGACCAACCCCTCCACATCCCCAATCACCCAGTAACCCAACACTCCACACCCGCAATCACCCACTGACCCACCCCTCCACATCCCCAATCACCAACGACCCACCACTCCAGACACCCAATCACCCACAGACACACCCCTCCACACCCCCGATCACTCACTGACCCACCCCTCCACACCCCGAATCACTCACTGACCCAACCCTCAACACTCCCCCATTAACCCACTGACCTACACCACCACACCCACAACAACCCAGTGACCCAACCCTCTACACCCGCGATCACCCACCGACCCACCCATCCACACCCCCAATCACCCAACGACCCACCACTCCACACCCCCAATCACCAACGACCCACCACTCCACACCCACAATCACCCACAGACACACCCCTCCACACCCCCGATCACCCACTGATCCACCCCGCCACACCCCCGATCACACAATGACCAACCCCGCCACACCTCCAATCACCCACTAACCCACCCCTCCACACTCCCAATCACTCACTGACACACCCTCCACTCCCCCAATCACCCGCTAACCCACCCCTCCACATCCACAATCACCCGCTGACCCACCCCTCCACAAGCACGATCACCAATTGACTCACCCCTCAACACCCCCAATCACCCACTGACCTACCACTCCACACCACCAATCACCGACCGACACACCCCTCCACACCCCCAATAACCGACCGACCCAGCCCTCCACACCCCCGACCACCCAATGACCCACACCTCCACACCCGCAATCACCCACTGACCAAACCCTCTACACCCCCAATCACCCACTGACCCAGCCCTCCACACTCCCAATCACCCACTGACGCACCCCTCCAAACCTCCAATCACCCACTGACCCACACCTCCACAACCCGAATCTCCCACTGACCCACCCCTCAACACCCCCAATCACCCACTGACCCACCCCTCCACACCCCCAGTCACCAACTGACCCACCCCTCCACACCCCGAATCAACAACTGACCCACCGCTCAACACCCCTAATCACCCACTGACACACCCCTCCAAACCTCCAATCACCCATTGACCCACCCCTCCACACCCCCAATCACCCACTGACACACCCCTCCACACTCCCAATCACCCACTGACCCTCCCGTCCACAGTCCCAATCACCCACTGACCCACCCCTCCACACCCCCAATCACCCTCTGACCCACCCCTCCACACCCCCAATCACCCAACGACACACCCCTCCACACCCCAAATCACCCACTGACCCACCCCTCCACACCCCGATTCACCCACAGACCCACCCCTCAACACCACCAATCACCCACTGACCCACCCCTCCAATCCTCCAATCACCCATTGACCCACCCCTCCACACCCCCAATCACCCACTGACCCACCTCCACACCCCCAATCACCCACTGACCCACCACTCCACACCCCCAATCACCAACGGACACACCCCTCCACACTCCCAATCACCCACTGACCCACCTCCACACCCCCAATCACCCACTGACCCATCCCTCCACACCCCCAATCATCCACTGACCCACCCCACCACACCCCCAATCACCCACTGACCCAACCCTCCACAGTTCCGATCACCCACTGACCCACCCCTCCACACCCCCAATCACCCACTGACTGAACCCTCCACACCCCCAATCACACACTGACACACCCGTCCACACCCCCAATCACCCACAGACCCACCTCCACACCCCCAATCACCCACTGACCCACTACTCCACACCCCCTACCACCCACTGACCCACCCCTCCACAGTCCCAATTACTCACTGACCCACCCCTCCACAGACCCAATCATCACTGAAGCACCCCTTCACACCCCGAATCACCCACTGACCCACCCCTCCACACCCCGAATCACCCACTGACCCACCCCTCCACACCCCCAATCACCCACTGACCCACCCCTCCACACCCCCAATCACCCACTGACCCACCCCTCCACACCCCCAATCACCCACTGACCCACCCCTCCACACCCCCAATCACCCACTGACCCACCCGTCCACAGTTCCGATCACCCACTGACCCACCCCTCCACACCCTCAATCACCCACTGACTCAACGCTCCACACCCCCAATCACCCACTGACACACCCGTCCACACCCCCAATGTCCCACTGACCCAGCCCTCCACACCCCCAATCACACACAGACACGCCCCTCCACACTCCCAATCACCCACTGACCCTCCCGTCCACAGTCACAATCACCCACAGACCCACCCCTCCACACCCCCAGTCAACCACTGACCCACCACGCCACACCCCCAATCACCCTCTGACCAACCCCACCACACCCCCAATCACCCAACGACCCACCCCTCCACACCCCAAAACACCCACTGACCCACCCCTCCACACCCCGAATCTCCCACTGACCCACCCCTCAACACCCCCAATCACCCACTGACCCACCCCTCCACACCCCAAATCACCCAACGACCCACCCCTCCACACCCCCAATCACCCACTGACCCACCCCTCCAAACCTCCAATCACCCATTGACACACCCCTCCACACCCCCAATCACCCACTGACCCACCCCTCCACACCCCCAATCACCCACTGACCCACCCCTCCACACCCCCAATCACCCACTGACCCACCCCTCCACAGTTCCGATCACCCACTGACCCAACCCTCCACACCCCCAATCACCCACTGACTCAACGCTCCACACCCCCAATCACCCACTGACACACCCGTCCACACCCCCAATGTCCCACTGACCCAGCCCTTCACACCCCCAATCACACACCGACACGCCTCTCCACACTCCCAATCACCCACTGACACTCCCGTCCACAGTCCCAATCACCCACTGACCCACCCCTCCACACCCCCAATCACCCACTGACCCACCACGCCACACCCCCAATCACACTCTGACCCACCCCTCCACACCCCCAATCACCCAACGACCCACCCCTCCACACCCCAAATCACCCACTGACCCACCCCTCCACACCCCGAATCACACACTGACCCACCCCTCAACACCCCCAATCACCCACTGACCCACCCCTCCAAACCTCCAATCACCCATTGACCCACCCCTCCACACCCCCAATCACCCACTGACCCACATCCACACCCCCAATCAGCCACTGACCCACCCCTCCACACCCCAATCAGCCACTGACCCACCCCTCCACACTCCCAATCACCCACTGACCCACCTCCACACCCCCAATCACCCACTGACCCATCCCTCCACACCCCCAATCACCCACTGACCCACCCCTCCACACCCCCAATCACCCACTGACCCACCCCTCCACAGTTCCGATCACCCACTGACCCACCCCTCCACACCCCCAATCACCCACTGACTGAACCCTCCACACCCCCAATCACACACTGACACACCCGTCCACACCCCCAATCACCCACTGACCCACCCCTCCACACCCCCAATCACCCACTGACCCACCCCTCCACACCCCCAATCACCCACTGACCCACCCCTCCACACCCCCAATCACCCACTGACCCACCCCTCCACAGTTCCGATCACCCACTGACCCACCCCTCCACACCCTCAATCACCCACTGACTCAACGCTCCACACCCCCAATCACCCACTGACACACCCGTCCACACCACAATGTCCCACTGACCCAGCCCTCCACACCCCCAATCACACACAGACACGCCCCTCCACACTCCCAATCACCCACTGACCCTCCCGTCCACAGTCACAATCACCCTCTGACCCAACCCACCACACCCCCAATCACCCAACGACCCACCCCTCCACACCCCAAAACACCCACTGACCCACCCCTCCACACCCCGAATCTCCCACTGACCCACCCCTCAACACCCCCAATCATCCACTGACCCACCCCTCCACACCCCAAATCACCCAACGACCCACCCCTCCACACCCCAAAACACCCACTGACCCACCCCTCCACAACCCGAATCTCCCACTGACCCACCCCTCAACACCCCCAATCACCCACTGACCCACCCCTCCAAACCTCCAATCACCCATTGACCCACCCCTCCACACCCCCAATCACCCACTGACCCACCCCTCAACACCCCCAATCACCCACTGACCCACCCCTCCAAACCTCCAATCACCCATTGACACACCCCTCCACACCCCCAATCACCCACTGACCCACCCCTCCACACCCCCAATCACCCACTGACCCACCCCTCCACACCCCCAATCACCCACTGACCCACCCCTCCACAGTTCCGATCACCCACTGACCCAACCCTCCACACCCCCAATCACCCACTGACTCAACGCTCCACACCCCCAATCACCCACTGACACACCCGTCCACACCCCCAATGTCCCACTGACCCAGCCCTTCACACCCCCGATCACACACCGACACGCCTCTCCACACTCCCAATCACCCACTGACACTCCCGTCCACAGTCCCAATCACCCACTGACCCACCCCTCCACACCCCCAATCACCCACTGACACACCACGCCACACCCCCAATCACACTCTGACCCACCCCTCCACACCCCCAATCACCCAACGACCCACCCCTCCACACCCCAAATCACCCACTGACCCACCCCTCCACACCCCGAATCACACACTGACCCACCCCTCAACACCCCCAATCACCCACTGACCCACATCCACACCCCCAATCACCCACTGACCCACCCCTCCACACCCCCAATCAGCCACTGACCCACCCCTCCACACTCCCAATCACCCACTGACCCACCTCCACACCCCCAATCACCCACTGACCCATCCCTCCACACCCCCAATCACCCACTGACCCACCCCTCCACACCCCCAATCACCCACTGACCCACCCCTCCTCAGTTCCGATCACCCACTGACCCACCCCTCCACACCCCCAATCACCCACTGACTGAACCCTCCACACCCCCAATCACCCACTGACACACCCGTCCACACCCCCAATCACCCACTGACCCACCTCCACACCCCCAATCACCCACTGACCCACCCCTCCACACCCCCAATCACCCACTGACCCACCCCTCCACAGTCCCAATTACTCACTGACCCACCCCTCCACAGTCTCAATTACTCACTGACCCACCCCTCCACAGTCTCAATTACTCACTGACCCACCCCTCCACACCCCCAATCACCCACTGACTCAACGCTCCACACCCCCAATCACCCACTGACACACCCGTCCACACCCCAAATATCCCACTGACCCAGCCCTCCACACCCCCAATCACACACCGACACGAATCTCCACACTCCCAATCACCCACTGACCCTCCCGTCCACAGTCCCAATCACCCTCTGACCCACCCCTCCACACCCCCAGTCACGCACTGACCCACCACGCCACACCCCCAATCACCCTCTGACGCACCCCTCCACACCCCCAATCACCCATTGACACACCCCTCCACACCCCCAATCACCCACTGACACACCCCTCCACACTCCCAATCACCCACTGACCCTCCCGTCCACAGTCCCAATCACCCACTGACCCACCCCTCCACACCCCCAATCACCCTCTGACCCACCCCTCCACACCCCCAATCACCCAACGACACACCCCTCCACACCCCAAATCACCCACTGACCCACCCCTCCACACCCCGATTCACCCACAGACCCACCCCTCAACACCACCAATCACCCACTGACCCACCCCTCCAATCCTCCAATCACCCATTGACCCACCCCTCCACACCCCCAATCACCCACTGACCCACCTCCACACCCCCAATCACCCACTGACCCACCACTCCACACCCCCAATCACCAACGGACACACCCCTCCACACTCCCAATCACCCACTGACCCACCTCCACACCCACAATCACCCACTGACCCATCCCTCCACACCCCCAATCATCCACTGACCCACCCCACCACACCCCCAATCACCCACTGACCCAACCCTCCACAGTTCCGATCACCCACTGACCCACCCCTCCACACCCCCAATCACCCACTGACTGAACCCTCCACACCCCCAATCACACACTGACACACCCGTCCACACCCCCAATCACCCACAGACCCACCTCCACACCCCCAATCACCCACTGACCCACTACTCCACACCCCCTACCACCCACTGACCCACCCCTCCACAGTCCCAATTACTCACTGACCCACCCCTCCACAGACCCAATCATCACTGAAGCACCCCTTCACACCCCGAATCACCCACTGACCCACCCCTCCACACCCCGAATCACCCACTGACCCACCCCTCCACACCCCCAATCACCCACTGACCCACCCCTCCACACCCCCAATCACCCACTGACCCACCCCTCCACACCCCCAATCACCCACTGACCCACCCCTCCACACCCCCAATCACCCACTGACCCACCCGTCCACAGTTCCGATCACCCACTGACCCACCCCTCCACACCCTCAATCACCCACTGACTCAACGCTCCACACCCCCAATCACCCACTGACACACCCGTCCACACCCCCAATGTCCCACTGACCCAGCCCTCCACACCCCCAATCACACACAGACACGCCCCTCCACACTCCCAATCACCCACTGACCCTCCCGTCCACAGTCACAATCACCCACAGACCCACCCCTCCACACCCCCAGTCAACCACTGACCCACCACGCCACACCCCCAATCACCCTCTGACCAACCCCACCACACCCCCAATCACCCAACGACCCACCCCTCCACACCCCAAAACACCCACTGACCCACCCCTCCACACCCCGAATCTCCCACTGACCCACCCCTCAACACCCCCAATCACCCACTGACCCACCCCTCCACACCCCAAATCACCCAACGACCCACCCCTCCACACCCCCAATCACCCACTGACCCACCCCTCCAAACCTCCAATCACCCATTGACACACCCCTCCACACCCCCAATCACCCACTGACCCACCCCTCCACACCCCCAATCACCCACTGACCCACCCCTCCACACCCCCAATCACCCACTGACCCACCCCTCCACAGTTCCGATCACCCACTGACCCAACCCTCCACACCCCCAATCACCCACTGACTCAACGCTCCACACCCCCAATCACCCACTGACACACCCGTCCACACCCCCAATGTCCCACTGACCCAGCCCTTCACACCCCCAATCACACACCGACACGCCTCTCCACACTCCCAATCACCCACTGACACTCCCGTCCACAGTCCCAATCACCCACTGACCCACCCCTCCACACCCCCAATCACCCACTGACCCACCACGCCACACCCCCAATCACACTCTGACCCACCCCTCCACACCCCCAATCACCCAACGACCCACCCCTCCACACCCCAAATCACCCACTGACCCACCCCTCCACACCCCGAATCACACACTGACCCACCCCTCAACACCCCCAATCACCCACTGACCCACCCCTCCAAACCTCCAATCACCCATTGACCCACCCCTCCACACCCCCAATCACCCACTGACCCACATCCACACCCCCAATCAGCCACTGACCCACCCCTCCACACCCCAATCAGCCACTGACCCACCCCTCCACACTCCCAATCACCCACTGACCCACCTCCACACCCCCAATCACCCACTGACCCATCCCTCCACACCCCCAATCACCCACTGACCCACCCCTCCACACCCCCAATCACCCACTGACCCACCCCTCCACAGTTCCGATCACCCACTGACCCACCCCTCCACACCCCCAATCACCCACTGACTGAACCCTCCACACCCCCAATCACACACTGACACACCCGTCCACACCCCCAATCACCCACTGACCCACCCCTCCACACCCCCAATCACCCACTGACCCACCCCTCCACACCCCCAATCACCCACTGACCCACCCCTCCACACCCCCAATCACCCACTGACCCACCCCTCCACAGTTCCGATCACCCACTGACCCACCCCTCCACACCCTCAATCACCCACTGACTCAACGCTCCACACCCCCAATCACCCACTGACACACCCGTCCACACCACAATGTCCCACTGACCCAGCCCTCCACACCCCCAATCACACACAGACACGCCCCTCCACACTCCCAATCACCCACTGACCCACCTCCACACCCCCAATCACCCACTGACCCACCACTCCACACCCCCAATCACCAACGGACACACCCCTCCACACTCCCAATCACCCACTGACCCACCTCCACACCCCCAATCACCCACTGACCCATCCCTCCACACCCCCAATCATCCACTGACCCACCCCACCACACCCCCAATCACCCACTGACCCAACCCTCCACAGTTCCGATCACCCACTGACCCACCCCTCCACACCCCCAATCACCCACTGACTGAACCCTCCACACCCCCAATCACACACTGACACACCCGTCCACACCCCCAATCACCCACAGACCCACCTCCACACCCCCAATCACCCACTGACCCACTACTCCACACCCCCTACCACCCACTGACCCACCCCTCCACAGTCCCAATTACTCACTGACCCACCCCTCCACAGACCCAATCATCACTGAAGCACCCCTTCACACCCCGAATCACCCACTGACCCACCCCTCCACACCCCGAATCACCCACTGACCCACCCCTCCACACCCCCAATCACCCACTGACCCACCCCTCCACACCCCCAATCACCCACTGACCCACCCCTCCACACCCCCAATCACCCACTGACCCACCCCTCCACACCCCCAATCACCCACTGACCCACCCGTCCACAGTTCCGATCACCCACTGACCCACCCCTCCACACCCTCAATCACCCACTGACTCAACGCTCCACACCCCCAATCAGCCACTGACACACCCGTCCACACCCCCAATGTCCCACTGACCCAGCCCTCCACACCCCCAATCACACACAGACACGCCCCTCCACACTCCCAATCACCCACTGACCCTCCCGTCCACAGTCACAATCACCCACAGACCCACCCCTCCACACCCCCAGTCAACCACTGACCCACCACGCCACACCCCCAATCACCCTCTGACCAACCCCACCACACCCCCAATCACCCAACGACCCACCCCTCCACACCCCAAAACACCCACTGACCCACCCCTCCACACCCCGAATCTCCCACTGACCCACCCCTCAACACCCCCAATCACCCACTGACACACCCCTCCACACCCCAAATCACCCAACGACCCACCCCTCCACACCCCCAATCACCCACTGACCCACCCCTCCAAACCTCCAATCACCCATTGACACACCCCTCCACACCCCCAATCACCCACTGACCCACCCCTCCACACCCCCAATCACCCACTGACCCACCCCTCCACACCCCCAATCACCCACTGACCCACCCCTCCACAGTTCCGATCACCCACTGACCCAACCCTCCACACCCCCAATCACCCACTGACTCAACGCTCCACACCCCCAATCACCCACTGACACACCCGTCCACACCCCCAATGTCCCACTGACCCAGCCCTTCACACCCCCAATCACACACCGACACGCCTCTCCACACTCCCAATCACCCACTGACACTCCCGTCCACAGTCCCAATCACCCACTGACCCACCCCTCCACACCCCCAATCACCCACTGACCCACCACGCCACACCCCCAATCACACTCTGACCCACCCCTCCACACCCCCAATCACCCAACGACCCACCCCTCCACACCCCAAATCACCCACTGACCCACCCCTCCACACCCCGAATCACACACTGACCCACCCCTCAACACCCCCAATCACCCACTGACCCACCCCTCCAAACCTCCAATCACCCATTGACCCACCCCTCCACACCCCCAATCACCCACTGACCCACATCCACACCCCCAATCAGCCACTGACCCACCCCTCCACACCCCAATCAGCCACTGACCCACCCCTCCACACTCCCAATCACCCACTGACCCACCTCCACACCCCCAATCACCCACTGACCCATCCCTCCACACCCCCAATCACCCACTGACCCACCCCTCCACACCCCCAATCACCCACTGACCCACCCCTCCACAGTTCCGATCACCCACTGACCCACCCCTCCACACCCCCAATCACCCACTGACTGAACCCTCCACACCCCCAATCACACACTGACACACCCGTCCACACCCCCAATCACCCACTGACCCACCCCTCCACACCCCCAATCACCCACTGACCCACCCCTCCACACCCCCAATCACCCACTGACCCACCCCTCCACACCCCCAATCACCCACTGACCCACCCCTCCACAGTTCCGATCACCCACTGACCCACCCCTCCACACCCTCAATCACCCACTGACTCAACGCTCCACACCCCCAATCACCCACTGACACACCCGTCCACACCACAATGTCCCACTGACCCAGCCCTCCACACCCCCAATCACACACAGACACGCCCCTCCACACTCCCAATCACCCACTGACCCTCCCGTCCACAGTCACAATCACCCTCTGACCCAACCCACCACACCCCCAATCACCCAACGACCCACCCCTCCACACCCCAAAACACCCACTGACCCACCCCTCCACACCCCGAATCTCCCACTGACCCACCCCTCAACACCCCCAATCATCCACTGACCCACCCCTCCACACCCCAAATCACCCAACGACCCACCCCTCCACACCCCAAAACACCCACTGACCCACCCCTCCACAACCCGAATCTCCCACTGACCCACCCCTCAACACCCCCAATCACCCACTGACCCACCCCTCCAAACCTCCAATCACCCATTGACCCACCCCTCCACACCCCCAATCACCCACTGACCCACCCCTCAACACCCCCAATCACCCACTGACCCACCCCTCCAAACCTCCAATCACCCATTGACACACCCCTCCACACCCCCAATCACCCACTGACCCACCCCTCCACACCCCCAATCACCCACTGACCCACCCCTCCACACCCCCAATCACCCACTGACCCACCCCTCCACAGTTCCGATCACCCACTGACCCAACCCTCCACACCCCCAATCACCCACTGACTCAACGCTCCACACCCCCAATCACCCACTGACACACCCGTCCACACCCCCAATGTCCCACTGACCCAGCCCTTCACACCCCCGATCACACACCGACACGCCTCTCCACACTCCCAATCACCCACTGACACTCCCGTCCACAGTCCCAATCACCCACTGACCCACCCCTCCACACCCCCAATCACCCACTGACACACCACGCCACACCCCCAATCACACTCTGACCCACCCCTCCACACCCCCAATCACCCAACGACCCACCCCTCCACACCCCAAATCACCCACTGACCCACCCCTCCACACCCCGAATCACACACTGACCCACCCCTCAACACCCCCAATCACCCACTGACCCACATCCACACCCCCAATCACCCACTGACCCACCCCTCCACACCCCCAATCAGCCACTGACCCACCCCTCCACACTCCCAATCACCCACTGACCCACCTCCACACCCCCAATCACCCACTGACCCATCCCTCCACACCCCCAATCACCCACTGACCCACCCCTCCACACCCCCAATCACCCACTGACCCACCCCTCCTCAGTTCCGATCACCCACTGACCCACCCCTCCACACCCCCAATCACCCACTGACTGAACCCTCCACACCCCCAATCACCCACTGACACACCCGTCCACACCCCCAATCACCCACTGACCCACCTCCACACCCCCAATCACCCACTGACCCACCCCTCCACACCCCCAATCACCCACTGACCCACCCCTCCACAGTCCCAATTACTCACTGACCCACCCCTCCACAGTCTCAATTACTCACTGACCCACCCCTCCACAGTCTCAATTACTCACTGACCCACCCCTCCACACCCCCAATCACCCACTGACTCAACGCTCCACACCCCCAATCACCCACTGACACACCCGTCCACACCCCAAATATCCCACTGACCCAGCCCTCCACACCCCCAATCACACACCGACACGAATCTCCACACTCCCAATCACCCACTGACCCTCCCGTCCACAGTCCCAATCACCCTCTGACCCACCCCTCCACACCCCCAGTCACGCACTGACCCACCACGCCACACCCCCAATCACCCTCTGACGCACCCCTCCACACCCCCAATCACCCATTGACCCACCCCTCCACACCCCCAATCACCCACTGACACACCCCTCCACACTCCCAATCACCCACTGACCCTCCGTCCACAGTCCCAATCACCCACTGACCCACCCCTCCACACCCCCAATCACCCTCTGACCCACCCCTCCACACCCCCAATCACCCAACGACACACCCCTCCACACCCCAAATCACCCACTGACCCACCCCTCCACACCCCGATTCACCCACAGACCCACCCCTCAACACCACCAATCACCCACTGACCCACCCCTCCAATCCTCCAATCACCCATTGACCCACCCCTCCACACCCCCAATCACCCACTGACCCACCTCCACACCCCCAATCACCCACTGACCCACCACTCCACACCCCCAATCACCAACGGACACACCCCTCCACACTCCCAATCACCCACTGACCCACCTCCACACCCCCAATCACCCACTGACCCATCCCTCCACACCCCCAATCATCCACTGACCCACCCCACCACACCCCCAATCACCCACTGACCCAACCCTCCACAGTTCCGATCACCCACTGACCCACCCCTCCACACCCCCAATCACCCACTGACTGAACCCTCCACACCCCCAATCACACACTGACACACCCGTCCACACCCCCAATCACCCACAGACCCACCTCCACACCCCCAATCACCCACTGACCCACTACTCCACACCCCCTACCACCCACTGACCCACCCCTCCACAGTCCCAATTACTCACTGACCCACCCCTCCACAGACCCAATCATCACTGAAGCACCCCTTCACACCCCGAATCACCCACTGACCCACCCCTCCACACCACGAATCACCCACTGACCCACCCCTCCACACCCCCAATCACCCACTGACCCACCCCTCCACACCCCCAATCACCCACTGACCCACCCCTCCACACACCCAATCACCCACTGACCCACCCCTCCACACCCCCAATCACCCACTGACCCACCCGTCCACAGTTCCGATCACCCACTGACCCACCCCTCCACACCCTCAATCACCCACTGACTCAACGCTCCACACCCCCAATCACCCACTGACACACCCGTCCACACCCCCAATGTCCCACTGACCCAGCCCTCCACACCCCCAATCACACACAGACACGCCCCTCCACACTCCCAATCACCCACTGACCCTCCCGTCCACAGTCACAATCACCCACAGACCCACCCCTCCACACCCCCAGTCAACCACTGACCCACCACGCCACACCCCCAATCACCCTCTGACCAACCCCACCACACCCCCAATCACCCAACGACCCACCCCTCCACACCCCAAAACACCCACTGACCCACCCCTCCACACCCCGAATCTCCCACTGACCCACCCCTCAACACCCCCAATCACCCACTGACCCACCCCTCCACACCCCAAATCACACAACGACCCACCCCTCCACACCCCCAATCACCCACTGACCCACCCCTCCAAACCTCCAATCACCCATTGACACACCCCTCCACACCCCCAATCACCCACTGACCCACCCCTCCACACCCCCAATCACCCACTGACCCACCCCTCCACACCCCCAATCACCCACTGACCCACCCCTCCACAGTTCCGATCACCCACTGACCCAACCCTCCACACCCCCAATCACCCCACTGACTCAACGCTCCACACCCCCAATCACCCACTGACACACCCGTCCACACCCCCAATGTCCCACTGACCCAGCCCTTCACACCCCCAATCACACACCGACACGCCTCTCCACACTCCCAATCACCCACTGGACACTCCCGTCACAGTCCCAATCACCCACTGACCCACCCCTCCACACCCCCAATCACCCACTGACCCACCACGCCACACCCCAATCACACTCTGACCCACCCCTCCACACCCCCAATCACCCAACGACCCACCCCCTCCACACCCAAATCACCCCACTGACCCACCCCTCCACACCCCGAATCACACACTGACCCACCCTCAACACCCCCAATCACCCACTGACCCACCCCTCCAAACCTCCAATCACCCATTGACCCACCCCTCCACACCCCCAATCACCCACTGACCCACATCCACACCCCCAATCAGCCACTGACCCACCCCTCCACACCCCAATCAGCCACTGACCCACCCCTCCACACTCCCAATCACCCACTGACCCACCTCCACACCCCCAATCACCCACTGACCCATCCCTCCACACCCCCAATCACCCACTGACCCACCCCTCCACACCCCCAATCACCCACTGACCCACCCCTCCACAGTTCCGATCACCCACTGACCCACCCCTCCACACCCCCAATCACCCACTGACTGAACCCTCCCACACCCCCAATCACACACTGACACACCCGTCCACACCCCCAATCACCCACTGACCCACCCCTCCACACCCCCAATCACCCACTGACCCCACCCCTCCACACCCCCAATCACCCACTGACCCACCCCTCCACACCCCCAATCACCCACTGACCCACCCCCTCCACAGTTCCGATCACCCACTGACCCACACCCTCCACACCCTCAATCACCCACTGACTCAACGCTCCACACCCCCCAATCACCCACTGACACACCCGTCCACACCACAATGTCCCACTGACCCAGCCCTCCACACCCCCAATCACACACAGACACGCCCCTCCACACTCCCAATCACCCACTGACCCTCCCGTCCACAGTCACAATCACCCTCTGACCCAACCCACCACACCCCCAATCACCCAACGACCCACCCCTCCACACCCCAAAACACCCACTGACCCACCCCTCCACACCCCGAATCTCCCACTGACCCACCCCTCAACACCCCCAATCATCCACTGACCCACCCCTCCACACCCCAAATCACCCAACGACCCACCCCTCCACACCCCAAAACACCACTGACCCACCCCTCCACAACCCGAATCTCCCACTGACCCACCCCTCAACACCCCCAATCACCCACTGACCCACCCCTCCAAAACCTCCAATCACCCATTGACCCACCCCTCCACACCCCCAATCACCCACTGACCCCACCCCTCAACCACCCCCAATCACCCACTGACCCACCCCTCCAAACCTCCAATCACCCATTGACACACCCCTCCACACCCCCAATCACCCACTGACCCACCCCTCCACACCCCCAATCACCCACTGACCCACCCCTCCACACCCCCCAATCACCCACTGACCCACCCTCCACAGTTCCGATCACCCACTGACCCAACCCTCCACACCCCAATCACCCACTGACTCAACGCTCCACACCCCCAATCACCCACTGACACACCCGTCCACACCCCCAATGTCCCACTGACCCAGCCCTTCACACCCCCGATCACACACCGACACGCCTCTCCACACTCCCAATCACCCACTGACACTCCCGTCCACAGTCCCCAATCACCCACTGACCCCACCCCTCCACACCCCCAATCACCCACTGACACACCACGCCACACCCCCAATCACACTCTGACCCACCCCTCCACACCCCCAATCACCCAACGACCCACCCCTCCACACCCCAAATCACCCACTGACCCACCCCTCCACACCCCGAATCACACACTGACCCACCCCTCAACACCCCCAATCACCCACTGACCCACATCCACACCCCCAATCACCCACTGACCCACCCCTCCACACCCCCAATCAGCCACTGACCCACCCCTCCACACTTCCAATCACCCACTGACCCACCTCCACACCCCCAATCACCCACTGACCCATCCCTCCACACCCCCAATCACCCACTGACCCACCCCTCCACACCCCCAATCACCCACTGACCCACCCCTCCTCAGTTCCGATCACCCACTGACCCACCCCTCCACACCCCCAATCACCCACTGACTGAACCCTCCACACCCCCAATCACCCACTGACACACCCGTCCACACCCCCAATCACCCACTGACCCACCTCCACACCCCCAATCACCCACTGACCCACCCCTCCACACCCCCAATCACCCACTGACCCACCCCTCCACAGTCCCAATTACTCACTGACCCACCCCTCCACAGTCTCAATTACTCACTGACCCACCCCTCCACAGTCTCAATTACTCACTGACCCACCCCTCCACACCCCCAATCACCCACTGACTCAACGCTCCACACCCCCAATCACCCACTGACACACCCGTCCACACCCCAAATATCCCACTGACCCAGCCCTCCACACCCCCAATCACACACCGACACGAATCTCCACACTCCCAATCACCCACTGACCCTCCCGTCCACAGTCCCAATCACCCTCTGACCCACCCCTCCACACCCCCAGTCACGCACTGACCCACCACGCCACACCCCCAATCACCCTCTGACGCACCCCTCCACACCCCCAATCACCCATTGACCCACCCTTCCACACCCCCAATCACCCACTGACCCACCTCCACACCCCCAATCACCCACTGACCCACCCCTCCACACCCCCAATCACCCACTGACCCACCCCTCCACACACCCAATCACCCACTGACCCACCTCCACACCCCCAATCACCCACTGTCCCATCCCTCCACACCGCCAATCACCCACTGACCCACCCCTCCACACCCCCAATCACCCACTGACCCACCCCTCCACAGTTCCGATCACCCACTGACCCACCCCTCCACACCCCCAATCACCCACTGACTCAACCCTCCACACCCCCAATCACCCTCTGACACACCCGTCCACACCCCCAATCACCCACTGACCCACCTCCACACCCCCAATCACCCACTGACCCACTACTCCACGCCCCCTACCACCCACTGACCCACCCCTCCACAGTCCCAATTACTCACTGACCCACCCCTCCACAGACCCAATCATCACTGAACCACCCCTTCACACCCCGAATCACCTTCTGACCCACCCCTCCAAACCCCGAATCACCCACTGACCCACCCCTCCACAGCCCCAATCACCCACTGACCCACTCCTCCACATCCCCAATCACCCTCTGACCCACCCCTCCACACCCCCAATCACCATCTGACCCAACCCTGTTCAGTCGCAATCACCCACTGACCCACCCCTCCAGACCCACAAGCACCCTGTGACCCACACCTCCACACCCCCAATCACCCACTGACCCAACCCTGCACAGCCCCAATCACCCAGTGACCCACCCCTCCACACCCCCAATCACCCACTGACCCACCCATCCACACCCCCAATCACCCACCAACACAGCCCTCCACAACCCCAATCACCCACCGACCCACCCCTTCACAACCCAATCACCCACTGACCCAGCCCTCCACACCCCCAATCACCCACTGACCCACCTCCACACCCCCAATCACCCACCGAGCCACCCCTCCACACCCCAAATCACCCACTGACCCACCCCTCCACAGTCCCAATTACTCACTGACCCACCCATCCACACCCCGAATCACGCACTGACCCACCCCTCCACACCCCCAATCACACAGTGTTCCACCCCTCCACACCCCCAATCACCCCCTGACCCACCCCTCCACACCCCCAATCACCCACTAACCCACCCCTCCACACCCCGGATCACCCACTGACCCACCCCTCAACATCCCCAATTACCCACTGACCCTACCCTGTACAGTCGCAATCACCCACTGACCCACCCCTACACACCCACAATCACCCTCTGACCCACACCTCCACACCCTCAATCACCCTCAGACCCACCCCTCCACACCCCCAATCACCCACCTACCCACCCCTCCACACCCCCAATCACCCACTGACCCACCCCTTCACACCCCCAATCACCCACCAACCCACCCCTCCACACACCCAATCACCCACTGACCCACCCCTCCACAGTTCCAATCACCCACTGACGCACCCCTCCACACCCCCAATCACCCAGCGACCCACCTCTCCACACCCCCAATCACCCACTGACCCAGCCCCAATCACCCACCGACACAACCCTCCACACCCCAAATCACCCACCGACCCACCCCTCCACACCCCCAATCACCCACTGACCCACCCCTCCACACACCCAATCACCCACTGACCCACCCCTCCACACCCCCGATCACCCACTGACCGAACCCTCCACACCCCCAATCATTCACTGACCCACCCCTCCACACCCCCAATCACCCTCTGACCCACCCCTTCAAACCCCCAATCACCCACCAACCCACCCCTCCACACACCCAATGACCCACTGACCCACCCCTCCACAGTTCCAATCACCCACTGACCCACCGCTCCACACCCCCAATCACCCAGCGACCCACCTCTCCACACCCCCAATCACCCACTGACCCAGCCCCAATCACCCACCGTCACACCCCTCCACACCCCTAATCACCCACCGACCCACTCCTCCACACCCCCCAATCACCCACTGACCTGCCCCTCCACACCCCCAATCACCTACTGACCCACCCCTCCACACCCCCAATCACCCACTGACCCACCCCTCCACACCCCCAATCACCCACTGACCCACCCCTCCACACCCCCAATCACCCCTTGACCCACCCCTCCACACCCCCCAATCAACCCACTAACCCACCCCTCCACACCCCCAATCACCCACCGACGCACCCCTTCACACCCCCAATCACCCACTGACCCGCCCCTCCACGCCCCCAATCACCCACTAACCCACCCCTCCACACCCCCAATCACCCAGCGACCCACCTCTCCACACCCCCAATCTCCCACTGACCCAGCCCCAATCACCCACCGACACAACCCTCCACACCCCAAATCACCCACCGACCCACCCCTCCACACCCCCAATCACCCACTGACCCACCCCTCCACACACCCAATCACCCACTGACCCACCCCTCCACACCCCCGATCACCCTCTGACCGAACCCTCCACACCCCCAATCATTCACTGACCCACCCCTCCACACCCCCAATCACCCTCTGACCCACCCCTTCAAACCCCCAATCACCCACCAACCCACCCCTCCACACACCCAATCACCCACTGACCCACCCCTCCACAGTTCCAATCACCCACTGACCCACCGCTCCACACCCCCAATCACCCAGCGACCCACCTCTCCACACCCCCAATCACCCACTGACCCAGCCCCAATCACCCACCCGTCACACCCCTCCACACCCCTAATCACCCACCGACCCACTCCTCCACACCCCCAATCACCCACTGACCTGCCCCTCCACACCCCCAATCACCTACTGACCCACCCCTCCACACCCCCAATCACCCACTGACCCACCCCTCCACACCCCCAATCACCCACTGACCCACCCCTCCACACCCCCAATCACCCCTTGACCCACCCCTCCACACCCCCAATCACCCACTAACCCACCCCTCCACACCCCCAATCACCCACCGACGCACCCCTTCACACCCCCAATCACCCACTGACCCGCCCCTCCACGCCCCCAATCACCTACTGACCCACCCCTCCACACCCCCAATCACCCACTGACCCAACCCTGCACACACTCACTCAACCACTATCCCACCCCTCCACACCCCCGATCACCCACTGACGCACCCCTCCACACCCCCAATCACCCACTAACCCACCCCTCCACACCCCCGATCACCCACTGACCCACCCCTCCACACCCTCAATCACTCACCGATCCACCACTCCACACCCCCAATCACCAACTGACCCACCCCTCCGCGGCCCCAATCACCCACTGACCCACCCCTCCACACCCCCAATCACCCACTGACCCACCCCTCCTCACCCCCAATCACCCACTGACCCACCCCTCAACACCCCCAATCACCCCCTGACCCACCCCTCCACACCCCCAATCACCCACTGACCCACCCCTCCACACACCCAATCACCCACTGACCCACCCCTCCACACCCCCGATCACCCTCTGACCGAACCCTCCACACCCCCAATCATTCACTGACCCACCCCTCCACACCCCCAATCACCCTCTGACCCACCCCTTCAAACCCCCAATCACCCACCAACCCACCCCTCCACACACCCAATCACCCACTGACCCACCCCTCCACAGTTCCAATCACCCACTGACCCACCGCTCCACACCCCCAATCACCCAGCGACCCACCTCTCCACACCCCCAATCACCCACTGACCCAGCCCCAATCACCCACCGTCACACCCCTCCACACCCCTAATCACCCACCGACCCACTCCTCCACACCCCCAATCACCCACTGACCTGCCCCTCCACACCCCCAATCACCTACTGACCCACCCCTCCACACCCCCAATCACCCACTGACCCACCCCTCCACACCCCCAATCACCCACTGACCCACCCCTCCACACCCCCAATCACCCCTTGACCCACCCCTCCACACCCCCAATCACCCACTAACCCACACCTCCACACCCCCAATCACCCACCGACGCACCCCTTCACACCCCCAATCACCCACTGACCCGCCCCTCCACGCCCCCAATCACCTACTGACCCACCCCTCCACACCCCCAATCACCCACTGACCCAACCCTGCACACACTCACTCAACCACTATCCCACCCCTCCACACCCCCGATCACCCACTGACGCACCCCTCCACATCCCCAATCACCCACTAACCCACCCCTCCACACCCCCGATCACCCACTGACCCACCCCTCCACACCCTCAATCACTCACCGATCCACCCCTCCACACCCCCAACCAATCACTGACCCACCCCTCCACACCCCCAATCACCCTCTGACCCACCCGTCCACACCCCCAATCACCAACTGACCCACCCCTCCGCGGCCCCAATCACCCACTGACCCACTCCTCCACACCCCCAATCACCCACTGACCCACCCCTCCTCACCCCCAGTCACCCACAGTCCCACCCCTCCACACCCCCGATCACCCACTGACGCACCCCTCCACACCCCCAATCACCCACTAACCCACCCCTCCACACCCCCGATCACCCACTGACCCACCCCTCCACACCCTCAATCACTCACCGATCCACCCCTCCACACCCCCAATCAATCACTGACCCACCCCTCCACACCCCCAATCACCCTCTGACCCAACCGTCCACACCCCCAATCACCAACTGACCCACCCCTCCGCGGCCCCAATCACCCACTGACCCACCCCTCCACACCCCCAATCACCCACTGACCCACCCCTCCTCACCCCCAATCACCCACTGACCCACCCCTCAACACCCCCCAATCACCCCCTGACCCACCCCTCCACATCCCAAATCACCCACTAACCCACCCCTCCAACCTCCAATCACCCTCTGACCCACCCATACACACCACCAATCACCCACCGACCCACTCCTTCACACCCCCAATCACCCACGGACCCACCCCACCACAGTCCTGATCACCCACTGACCCACCCGTCCACACCCACAATCACCCACTGACTCAACGCTCCACACCCCCAATCACCCACTGACCCACCTCCACACCCCCAATCACCCACTAACCCACCCCTCCACACCCCCAATCACCCACTGACCCACCCCACCACACCCCCAATGACCCACCGACCCAACCCTCCACACACCCAATCACCCACCGACCCACCCCTCCACACCCCCAATCACCCACTGACCCACCCCTCCACACCCCCAATCACCAACTGACCCAGCCCACCACACACCCAATCACACACTAACCCACCCCTCCACACCCCCAATCACCCATTGACCCACCCCCTCCATACCCCCAATCACCCACTGACCCACCCCTCCACACCCCCAATCACCCACCGACCCACCCCTCCACACACCACATTCACCCACCGCTTCACACACACAATCACCCACCGACCCACCCCTCCACACCCCCAATCACCCCACCGACCCACCCCTCCACACCCCCAATCACCCACTGACCCACCCCTCCACACCCCAATCACCCACTGACCCACCCCTCCACACACCCAATCACACACTGACCCACCCCTACACAACCCCAATCACCCACTGACCCACCCCTCCACACCCCCAATCACCCCACTGACCCACCCCTCCACACACCGAATCACCCACTGACCCACCCCTCCACACCCCCAATCAACCACTGACCCACCCCTCCACACCCCCAATCACCCACTGACACACCACACCACACCGCCAATCACCAACCGACCCACCCCTCCAACAACCCCAATCACCTACTGACCCCCCCCACCTTACCCCCAATCACCCACTGACCCACCCCTCCACACCCCCAATCACCTACTGACCCCCCCAACGCACCCCCAATCACCCACTTACCCACCATTCCAACACCCCCAATCAGCCACTGACACACCCCTCCACACCCCCAATCACCTCCACCCTTCCGCACCCCCAATCACCCTATGACCCACCCCTCCACACCCCCAATGACCCACCGACCCAACCCTCCACACACCCAATCACCCACCGACCCACCCCTCCACACCCCCAATCACCCATTGACCCACCCCTCCGCACCCCCAATCACCCTATGACCCACCCCTCCACACCCCCAATGACCCACCGACCCAACCCTCCACACACCCAATCACCCACCGACCCACCCCTCCACACCCCCAATCACCTACTGACCCACCCCTCCGCACCCCCAATCACCCTATGACCCACCCCTCCACACCCCCAATGACCCACCGACCCAACCCTCCACACACCCAATCACCCACCGACCCACCCCTCCACACCCCCAATCACCCATTGACCCACCCCCTCCATACCCCCAATCACCCACTGACCCACCCCTCCACACCCCCAATCACCCACCGACCCACCCCTCCACACACCCATTCACCCACCGCTCCACACACCCAATCACCCACCAACCCACCCCTCCACACCCCAATCACCCACTGACCCACCCCTCCACACACCCAATCACACACTGACCCACCCCTACACACCCCCAATCACCCACTGACCCACCCCTCCACACCCCCAATCACCCACTGACCCACCCCTCCACACCCCCAATCACCCACTGACCCACCCCTCCACACACCGAATCACCCACTGACCCACCCCTCCACACCCCCAATCACCCACTGACCCACCCCTCCACACCCCCAATCACCCACTGACCCACCCCTCCACACACCGAATCACCCACTGACCCACCCCTCCACACCCCCAATCAACCACTGACCCACCCCTCCACACCCACAATCACCGAACGACCAAGCCCTCCACATACCCGATCACACAATGACCAACCCCTCCACACCCGCAATCACCCATTGACCCACCCCTCCACACCCCCAATCACCCACCGACGCAACCCTCCACACACCCAATCACCCACCGACCCACCCCTCCACACCCCCAATCACCCATTGACCCACCCCCTCCATACCCACAATCACCCACTGACCCACCCCTCCACACCCCCAATCACCCACCGACCCACCCCTCCACACACCCATTCACCCACCGCTCCACACACCCAATCACCCACTGACCCACCCCTCCACACCCCCAGTCACCCACTGACCCCCTCTCCACACCCCAATCACCCACTGACCCACCCCTCCACACCCCCAGTCACCCACTGACCCACCCCTCCACACACCCAATCACACACTGACCCACCCCTCTACACCCTTAATCACCCATTGACCCACCCCTACACACCCCCAATCACCCACTGACCCACCCCTCCACACCCCCAATCACCCACTGACCCACCCCTCCACACACCGAATCACCCACTGACCCACCCCTCCACACCCCCAATCAACCACTGACCCACCCCTCCACACCCCCAATCACCCACTGACACACCACACCACACCGCCAATCACCAACCGACCCACCCCTCCACAACCCCAATCACCTACTGACCCCCCCACCTTACCCCCAATCACCCACTGACCCACCCCTCCACACCCCCAATCAGCCACTGACCCACCCCTCCACACCCCCAATCACCTACTGACCCACCCCTCCACACCCCCAATCACCCACTGACCCACCATTCAACACCCCCAATCAGCCACTGACACACCCCTCCACACCCCCAATCACCTACTGACCCACCCCTCCGCACCCCCAATCACCCTATGACCCACCCCTCCACACCCCCAATGACCCACCGACCCAACCCTCCACACCCCCAATCACCCATTGACCCACCCCCTCCATACCCCCAATCACCCACTGACCCACCCCTCCACACCCCCAATCACCCATTGACCCACCCCACCACACCCCCAATCACCCACTGACCCACCCCTCCACACCCCCAATCACCCACCGACCCACCCCTCCACACACCCATTCACCCACCGCTCCACACACCCAATCACCCACCAACCCACCCCTCCACACCCCAATCACCCACTGACCCACCCCTCCACACACCCAATCACACACTGACCCACCCCTACACACCCCTAATCACCCACTGACCCACCTCTCCACACCCCCAATCACCCACTGACCCACCCCTCCACACACCGAATCACCCACTGACCCACCCCTCCACACCCCCAATCAACCACTGACCCACCCCTCCACACCCACAATCACCGAACGACCAAGCCCTCCACATACCCGATCACACAATGACCAACCCCTCCACACCCGCAATCACCCATTGACCCACCCCTCCACACCCCCAATCACCCACCGACGCAACCCTCCACACACCCAATCACCCACCGACCCACCCCTCCACACCCCCAATCACCCATTGACCCACCCCCTCCATACCCACAATCACCCACTGACCCACCCCTCCACACCCCCAATCACCCAACGACCCACCCCTCCACACCCCCAATCACCCACTGACCCACCCCTCCACACACCGAATCACCCACTGACCCACCCCTCCACACCCCCAATAAACCACCGACCCACTCCTCCACACCCGCAATCACCCACTGACCCACCACTCCACACCGCCAATCACCAACCGACCCACCCCTCCACACCCACAATCACCCACTGACCCACCCCTCCACACCCCCGATCACCCTCTGACCGAACCCTCCACACCCCCAATCATTCACTGACCCACCCCTCCACACCCCCAATCACCCTCTGACCCACCCCTTCAAACCCCCAATCACCCACCAACCCACCCCTCCACACACCCAATCACCCACTGACCCACCCCTCCACAGTTCCAATCACCCACTGACCCACCGCTCCACACCCCCAATCACCCAGCGACCCACCTCTCCACACCCCCAATCACCCACTGACCCAGCCCCAATCACCCACCGTCACACCCCTCCACACCCCTAATCACCCACCGACCCACTCCTCCACACCCCCAATCACCCACTGACCTGCCCCTCCACACCCCCAATCACCTACTGACCCACCCCTCCACACCCCCAATCACCCACTGACCCACCCCTCCACACCCCCAATCACCCACTGACCCACCCCTCCACACCCCCAATCACCCCTTGACCCACCCCTCCACACCCCCAATCACCCACTAACCCACCCCTCCACACCCCCAATCACCCACCGACGCACCCCTTCACACCCCCAATCACCCACTGACCCGCCCCTCCACGCCCCCAATCACCTACTGACCCACCCCTCCACACCCCCAATCACCCACTGACCCAACCCTGCACACACTCACTCAACCACTATCCCACCCCTCCACACCCCCGATCACCCACTGACGCACCCCTCCACACCCCCAATCACCCACTAACCCACCCCTCCACACCCCCGATCACCCACTGACCCACCCCTCCACACCCTCAATCACTCACCGATCCACCCCTCCACACCCCCAATCACCAACTGACCCACCCCTCCGCGGCCCCAATCACCCACTGACCCACCCCTCCACACCCCCAATCACCCACTGACCCACCCCTCCTCACCCCCAATCACCCACTGACCCACCCCTCAACACCCCCAATCACCCCCTGACCCACCCCTCCACACCCCCAATCACCCACTGACCCACCCCTCCACACACCCAATCACCCACTGACCCACCCCTCCACACCCCCGATCACCCTCTGACCGAACCCTCCACACCCCCAATCATTCACTGACCCACCCCTCCACACCCCCAATCACCCTCTGACCCACCCCTTCAAACCCCCAATCACCCACCAACCCACCCCTCCACACACCCAATCACCCACTGACCCACCCCTCCACAGTTCCAATCACCCACTGACCCACCGCTCCACACCCCCAATCACCCAGCGACCCACCTCTCCACACCCCCAATCACCCACTGACCCAGCCCCAATCACCCACCGTCACACCCCTCCACACCCCTAATCACCCACCGACCCACTCCTCCACACCCCCAATCACCCACTGACCTGCCCCTCCACACCCCCAATCACCTACTGACCCACCCCTCCACACCCCCAATCACCCACTGACCCACCCCTCCACACCCCCAATCACCCACTGACCCACCCCTCCACACCCCCAATCACCCCTTGACCCACCCCTCCACACCCCCAATCACCCACTAACCCACCCCTCCACACCCCCAATCACCCACCGACGCACCCCTTCACACCCCCAATCACCCACTGACCCGCCCCTCCACGCCCCCAATCACCTACTGACCCACCCCTCCACACCCCCAATCACCCACTGACCCAACCCTGCACACACTCACTCAACCACTATCCCACCCCTCCACACCCCCGATCACCCACTGACGCACCCCTCCACACCCCCAATCACCCACTAACCCACCCCTCCACACCCCCGATCACCCACTGACCCACCCCTCCACACCCTCAATCACTCACCGATCCACCCCTCCACACCCCCAATCAATCACTGACCCACCCCTCCACACCCCCAATCACCCTCTGACCCACCCGTCCACACCCCCAATCACCAACTGACCCACCCCTCCGCGGCCCCAATCACCCACTGACCCACTCCTCCACACCCCCAATCACCCACTGACCCACCCCTCCTCACCCCCAGTCACCCACAGTCCCACCCCTCCACACCCCCGATCACCCACTGACGCACCCCTCCACACCCCCAATCACCCACTAACCCACCCCTCCACACCCCCGATCACCCACTGACCCACCCCTCCACACCCTCAATCACTCACCGATCCACCCCTCCACACCCCCAATCAATCACTGACCCACCCCTCCACACCCCCAATCACCCTCTGACCCAACCGTCCACACCCCCAATCACCAACTGACCCACCCCTCCGCGGCCCCAATCACCCACTGACCCACCCCTCCACACCCCCAATCACCCACTGACCCACCCCTCCTCACCCCCAATCACCCACTGACCCACCCCTCAACACCCCCAATCACCCCCTGACCCACCCCTCCACATCCCAAATCACCCACTAACCCACCCCTCCAACCTCCAATCACCCTCTGACCCACCCATACACACCACCAATCACCCACCGACCCACTCCTTCACACCCCCAATCACCCACGGACCCACCCCACCACAGTCCTGATCACCCACTGACCCACCCGTCCACACCCACAATCACCCACTGACTCAACGCTCCACACCCCCAATCACCCACTGACCCACCTCCACACCCCCAATCACCCACTAACCCACCCCTCCACACCCCCAATCACCCACTGACCCACCCCTCCACACCCCCAATGACCCACCGACCCAACCCTCCACACACCCAATCACCCACCGACCCACCCCTCCACACCCCCAATCACCCATTGACCCACCCCTCCACACACCCATTCACCCACCGCTTCACACACACAATCACCCACCGACCCACCCCTCCACACCCCCAATCACCCACCGACCCACCCCTCCACACCCCCAATCACCCACTGACCCACCCCTCCACACCCCAATCACCCACTGACCCACCCCTCCACACACCCAATCACACACTGACCCACCCCTACACACCCCCAATCACCCACTGACCCACCCCTCCACACACCGAATCACCCACTGACCCACCCCTCCACACCCCCAATCAACCACTGACCCACCCCTCCACACCCCCAATCACCCACTGACACACCACACCACACCGCCAATCACCAACCGACCCACCCCTCCACAACCCCAATCACCTACTGACCCCCCCACCTTACCCCCAATCACCCACTGACCCACCCCTCCACACCCCCAATCACCTACTGACCCCCCCAACGCACCCCCAATCACCCACTTACCCACCATTCAACACCCCCAATCAGCCACTGACACACCCCTCCACACCCCCAATCACCTACTGACCCACCCCTCCGCACCCCCAATCACCCTATGACCCACCCCTCCACACCCCCAATGACCCACCGACCCAACCCTCCACACACCCAATCACCCACCGACCCACCCCTCCACACCCCCAATCACCCATTGACCCACCCCCTCCATACCCCCAATCACCCACTGACCCACCCCTCCACACCCCCAATCACCCACCGACCCACCCCTCCACACACCCATTCACCCACCGCTCCACACACCCAATCACCCACCAACCCACCCTCCACACCCCAATCACCCACTGACCCACCCCTCCACACACCCAATCACCCACTGACCCACCCCTCCACACACCGAATCACCCACTGACCCACCCCTCCACACCCCCAATCAACCACTGACCCACCCCTCCACACCCACAATCACCGAACGACCAAGCCCTCCACATACCCGATCACACAATGACCAACCCCTCCACACCCCCAATCACCCATTGACCCACCCCTCCACACCCCCAATCACCCACCGACGCAACCCTCCACACACCCAATCACCCACCGACCCACCCCTCCACACCCCCAATCACCCATTGACCCACCCCCTCCATACCCACAATCACCCACTGACCCACCCCTCCACACCCCCAATCACCCACCGACCCACCCCTCCACACACCCATTCACCCACCGCTCCACACACCCAATCACCCACTGACCCACCCCTCCACACCCCAATCACCCACTGACCCACCCCTCCACACACCCAATCACACACTGACCCACCCCTCTACACCCTTAATCACCCATTGACCCACCCCTACACACCCCCAATCACCCACTGACCCACCCCTCCACACCCCCAATCACCCACTGACCCACCCCTCCACACACCGAATCACCCACTGACCCACCCCTCCACACCCCCAATCAACCACTGACCCACCCCTCCACACCCCCAATCACCCACTGACACACCACACCACACCGCCAATCACCAACCGACCCACCCCTCCACAACCCCAATCACCTACTGACCCCCCCACCTTACCCCCAATCACCCACTGACCCACCCCTCCACACCCCCAATCAGCCACTGACCCACCCCTCCACACCCCCAATCACCTACTGACCCACCCCTCCACACCCCAATCACCCACTGACCCACCATTCAACACCCCCAATCAGCCACTGACACACCCCTCCACACCCCCAATCACCTACTGACCCACCCCTCCGCACCCCCAATCACCCTATGACCCACCCCTCCACACCCCCAATGACCCACCGACCCAACCCTCCACACCCCCAATCACCCACTGACCCACCTCTCCACACCCCCGATCACCCACTGACCCACCCCCTCCATACCCCCAATCACCCACTGACCCACCCCTCCACACCCCCAATCACCCATTGACCCACCCCACCACACCCCCAATCACCCACTGACCCACCCCTCCACACCCCCAATCACCCACGCGACCCACCCCTCCACACACCCATTCACCCACCGCTCCACACACCCAATCACCCACCAACCCACCCCTCCACACCCCAATCACCCACTGACCCACCCCTCCACACACCCAATCACACACTGACCCACCCCTACACACCCCTAATCACCCACTGACCCACCCCTCCACACCCCCAATCACCCACTGACCCACCCCTCCACACACCGAATCACCCACTGACCCACCCCTCCACACCCCCAATCAACCACTGACCCACCCCTCCACACCCACAATCACCGAACGACCAAGCCCTCCACATACCCGATCACACAATGACCAACCCCTCCACACCCGCAATCACCCATTGACCCACCCCTCCACACCCCCAATCACCCACCGACGCAACCCTCCACACACCCAATCACCCACCGACCCACCCCTCCACACCCCCAATCACCCATTGACCCACCCCCTCCATACCCACAATCACCCACTGACCCACCCCTCCACACCCCCAATCACCCACCGACCCACCCCTCCACACACCCATTCACCCACCGCTCCACACCCCCAATCACCCACTGACCCACCCCTCCACACCCCCAATCACCCACTGACCCACCCCTCCACACACCGAATCACCCACTGACCCACCCCTCCACACCCCCAATAAACCACCGACCCACTCCTCCACACCCGCAATCACCCACTGACCCACCACTCCACACCGCCAATCACCAACCGACCCACCCCTCCACACCCACAATCACCGAACGACCCAGCCCTCCACACCCCCGATCACACAATGACCCACCCCTCCACACCCCCAAACACCCACCGACCCAACGCTCCGCACTTCAATCAGCCACTGATCCGCCCCTCCACACCACCAATCACCCACTGACTCTCCTCTCCAAACCCCCAATCACCCACTGACCCACCCCTCCACACACCCACACACCGACCAACCCTTCCACGACCCCAATCGCACACTGACCCACCCCTCCACACCGCCAATCACCCACTGACCCACCCCTCCACACCCCCAATCACCCAGTGACCCACCCCTCCACACCCCCAATCACCCACTGACCCCCCCCCTCCATACCCCCAATCGCCCACTGACACACCCCTCCACACCCCCAATCACCCACCGACCCACCCCCTCCACACCCCCAATCACCCACCGACCCACCCCTCCACACCCCTAATCACCCACCGACCCACACCTCCACACCCCCGATCACCCACCGACCCACCCCTCCACACCCCCGATCACCCACTGACCCACCCCTCCACACCCCCAATCTCCCACTGACCCCGCCCTCCACTCCCCCAATCATTCACCGATCCAGCCCTCCACACTCCCAATCACCCAATGACCCATCCGTCCACACACCCACTCACTGACCCACCCCTCCAGACACCCAATCACCCGCTGGACCCGGACTGCCGAGGTCGGGTGTGGGGAATTGTCCCGGCGCAGGGCCCCGCCCCACTCGCAGTTTTAAAAACTCCCCCGCACAGGTTCCACTCTGTCATTGGATTCTTCCGAAAGCAAACAGAACAGTACTTAACGTGTTCAGTATGGAAGTGAGACGGAGAAGGCTTTTCAGGGTCTGTGCTTATCCTGGTGAGGGGTCTCGGCCCGAAACGTCGACTGTGTATTCTTCTCCATAGACGCTGCCTGACCTGCTGAGTTACTCCAGCGTTTTGTGTGTGTTATTCTTGTAATGTTTTGTAATAACCCCTCCACATTTTGTTGAGAGGAGGCGTGAGGAGATATCTCGGCACCTTCGGTTCCTTCAGGTTGTCAGAGCCGGGGGTGGGAGTGGGGACAAGCTCCCATTATCGATTAAATGCTCCCAACGGCGTGCGTCTCAAATACCCTCTGACAACCAAGTCCAGCTCCCGCCCTACATGTGTGGTTTAGCTACTAAGCCCGGCTGAACCGTGTCTACTGACAGGAGAAGGGGCAAAGGCGGGTTACTGGCGCGTTAAAACAAGTTGCTCCGGCAGATGGCGTTCGTCAGCCGCTGTTGGCAGCTCATGTACTGCTTTTATTTTTTCGCTCAAGTTGGTACAGGAGCCTGAAGACACACATTTAATGTGTGTAAGTTAGTCCTGACCAAGGGTCTCGACCTGAAACATAGACTGGACCTCTTTCGAGAGATGCTGTCTGGCCTGCTGCGTCCACCAGCAACTTTGATGTGTGTTGCTTAATGATTCAGGAACAGCTCCTTTAGGCATATTTTTCAATGACCCACTGACCCACCCCTCCACAGTCCCAATGGCCCTCTGACCCACCACTCCAGACCCCCAATCACCCACTGACCCACCCCTCAACAGTCCCAATCACCCACTGACCCACACCTCCACAGTCACAATCACCCTCTGACCCACCGTGCCACACCCTCGATCACCCACTGACCTACTCCTCCACACCCCTTGTCACCCTCTAAAAACACCTCCACACCCCCAATCACCCACTGACACACCCTCTGACCCACCACTCCACACCCCCAATCACCCAACGACCCACCCCTCCACACCGCCAATCACTCACTGACCCACCCCTCCACACCCCCATCACCAATTGACCCTCCTCTCCACACCCCCAATCACAAATTGTCCCACCCCACCACACCCCAAATCAGGCACTGACCCAATCCTCCACACCTGCAATCACACACCAACCCAATCCTCCACACCCGCAATAACCCACCGAACAACCCCTCCACACCCCCAATCACCCATGGTCCCACACCTCCACTCTCCCAATCACCCACTGACACACCCCTCCACACCCA